>NC_069499.1:782973373-783055873 GCF_027579735.1 Bombina bombina | reverse complement strand
TAAAACAATTTTATTAAAAAGTTTAAAATCCAGCAACGCGTTTCTCGGCTGCACAGAGCCGTTTCATCAGGCTGTGAATATACTTTTAAAAGACCTGCTGTATATATAACCCCCCTCTAACCAATAGAATATTTATTCTCAGTACACTCTCCTAATTACAAATGTGACGTAATACACGCTAGCAATTTCTAACAATTGATGTATAACAAAGTATTTACATTTCATCTCTTTGTCAGATTTCATATAGATATTTAAAAAAGCATGTGTATACACATTCCATTCTAAAAACATTACATGAAAAAAAGACTTTCTAAGTTCATATCTATATAGACATTACACAGTACGCATAGTACATTCTGAAAACCTATAGCAAGAAGTTTTGATAGAACCCACCAGCGCCTTCAAGAGGCTGAAAACCCAATAAATGGATACAATATATCTTGTAAAAAATATTTGAATTTATTTATTAAGAATAAAAGTATAATTTTGCTTATAGTATAGTCTAAAATATGTTCATAGAACTTAGTATAAAAAATATATATATAAAAAAACAAGAAATATGTTTCCTGTCAAAATGCCCAAGTTTAAAGCAAATATCAGTTGGCCAACCTTGGTAAAACAAGATATTTTATATATCACAATTTCATAACATTCTAAAACGTCAAACAATGACTCTATAGTGTAGCTGAATAAAATATAGAAAATGTGGAAATTCAGTAGCGATTCTGCACAGTATCACTCACACTGTAGCAGTGAGTATCCTATATCGCTGCGGTGATATATATCCTTTAAAGTTAAAAAGGTGTAATTTTAGTTGCAAGGTTTTTCAAATCAATTTGCAAACAATATTTGGCTCACAGATGTTAGCTCCTTACAACTGTTGAGATAGCTTAAGCAGCAAATAAGAGTCAGATACTCGTTCAAAGTTCAAAAAGGGTACCATGTGGACCGTAGACAAGTGCCCTTGTTGGTTAGATGTTAGGTACAATAAATCACAAGATCCGTAAGCAGTGTGTGGTCCTCCGCGGTTTTGGAGCATCAATGTCCTTTCGGCGTTCTTCCCGCTGTGCGAACAGAGACCGCACACTTCTCCAGAAAGGGGCTCTGATTGGTTCACTTGTTTGGGGAGTTGTCGTTCTTTTGGTATTGAGGCTCTGCGGCTGTGATCCCTCGTCGATCTGTTTGTCTCTGTATGGAGTTGTAAGCAACGCGTTTCCGCTGAACCTAATCAGCCTTTCTCAAGCTAACTCTCCATACTGTTTGGGCTGTTTAAATATCCAAGCCTTACCCTCCTATAGGCTCAATTCTAATTAACTCTTAGTTTTGCAGGTTATACACTTATTTGTTGGCATAATTGTGTGTATACACCATGTTAAAGACACCACCTAATGTATGTTATATAAAAAACAATCTAAATCATGCGTGTAATATCTTTTATTACAAAGTTGGGCATTTCGATCAACTAAACTTAATCCTAATCACCAATTGTTAACAAAAAAAATTATCAGAAGCCCACATTCAAGTTCTATCTAAAGGCATGTCTTTTTGCCCCACACCGAACCTGGACAAGTTTGAAATAATAAAAGATGTACATTTATTTGTCCGGAAAATAGCATTAAAAAGAATTTACAGCAAAAATTCTACTATGTCAGAATCAGTAGAACCTATTCCATCACAAAATTGGACAGAAGAAGAGAGAGATACTCTAGAAACATTAGAAACTCTACTGGCAGATAACACTCCGGGACAAGAACAATTATCTGAATCTTTGACAGAAATGAAATGGCGAGATAAGATAAACAAATCATCATTTATGCCTAAGTTAAACCAATGCCCTCAATTACAGGTGTTCACTGATCTAGTATGTAATGAAATACTACAAGCTATCAGATAAACCAACTGAACGTAATTTTAACAATTGATGAACAAAGGGCGTTAAATGATATGAAAAATTGGGATGACATCATCATCCGCAATTCAGACAAAGGTGGGAATATAGTTCTGTGGCCTGTCAATATGTACAAAAAAGAAATGAAAACAGCTCAGAGATACATCTTGCTACAAGAAACTAGGCTTTAACCCCAATAAAGTATTCCTACTTGAATACATGAATATCATTGACATGGCTAAATATGACAATCTACTCTCAAATAAAGAATACCAATATCTCAAAGTGAAGGAACCAACAGTAGCGACTTTCTACTTAATCCCTAAAATTCACAAGAACACCAAAAACAACCACCAGGACGGCCAATCGTCTCTGGCATCAACAGTCTTACGGAAAAAGCGATACATTGATTTCAGACTCAGAAACTATCTTCGTCAATTGGCATCATATGTACAAGATACCACTGATGTCTTGGTTCAGCTAGAAAAATGCACATCTTCTACCAACCACATGGTTAGTCATGGCAGATGTGGAATCACTCTATACTTGCATCAATCATGATCTAGGTATACAAGCCGTACAATGGTTTCTTTCTATGGGTTCGGAGGAAGATCAAGCTCATGATAATTTTGTTTTACAATTATTAAAATTTATTCTGACACACAATTTTTTCACTTTTGACAATGGTTTTTATCTTCAAACTAGAGGTACGGCAATGGGCACCGCCTGTGCCCCAACCTATGCCAATCTCTTTCTCGGCTGGTGGGAGCAAAAATATGTGTTCTCAGGTGGCAATACAGATGACTTAAACAGAATTCCTTTATGGATAAGGTAGATAGACGATGTGCTCTCCTATGGGAAGGTACTCGCACAGAATTGGACCAATTTATGGCAAAACTAAACACCCAATACATTAAACATCAAATTAACTTATGAAGCAAGCCAAGAAAGCATTGATTTTCTAGATCTTAAAATTACAAACACATCAACGGGCTCCCTGGAAACAGATGTTCATCGCAAAAAAACTGCTACCAACAGTTTACTATATAGCACAAGTGCTCACGCTCCAAACACAGTAAAGGCACTCCCTACAGGGGAATTTCTCAGAATGAGGCGCAACTGCTCTACTGAAGAGAACTATAGAATGAGAGCAAAGGAATTAACCGAGAGACTAATTTCCAGAGGGCTACAGCCGAAGAGCGATAAAAAAAGCTGAATTTAGAGCTAATAATACCCTCAGACAAGACTTGGTGAAAAAGAAAATGAAACCAAAACAGGAACAAGTCAGATTCATCTCTACTTATAACCCTAAAAGCTCTCAAATTCTTAACATTATGCAAAACAACCGGCATATTCTGACCTCTGACCCTCTAACCTCAAAATTGTAGGAGAAAAAGTGCAAACTGGCTTCAGAAGAACTCGTAATCTCAAAGATCTGATTAGCCTAGTCATCTACAGGGACCAAAACCATGGGAGCCTTCAAGAAAGGCTCATTTATATGGGGCAAATGTAGTACGTGTAGCTTCATGGTTAATAAACAAGAAATTTCTGATCGTTTTGACAAAGTCCATAAAATTGAATCCTACATAAATTGCCATACGGAAGGAGTCATATATGTTTTACAATGTAAATGTAATTTGTCATACGTTGGTATGACAACAAGAAAAATAAGACAGAGACTCCAGGAACACTTGAGGAACATTAAGAACGCAACCAAAGATCTATAAGAAGGCAAAAATGTGACATCTGTAGCTCGTCACATCCTGAAGAAACACAATTCCAAGCAGTCTGAACTCAAATGCTTTGGGATTCAGAAAATACAATTAGGCATAAGAGGGGGTAATGTAGAGAATGTCCTGCTTAAAGCAGAGAGCAAATGGATCTTTTTACTCAACTCAGTTCAACCGAATGGACTAAATGAAGTTAACAACTTCATCCCCTTTTTATAAAAACAGATTACTTCTGTTTATAATTAACTTATTCTTGAAGTATTAATAGCCAATCCTAGTCCTGTAAGTCCCATGATCTGTTCCATAGAGATAAAATTAGCAATTAACCCTGGTATATTGTAATAAATCTTAATATTTTCAAATCTAGAATTAAGTATTTATTATTAATCTTACTTTAATCATCTTATAAGAATACACCATTAAGATATCAGGATGTTTAGAATTTGAGGTTATAGGACATCCAGTTATAGTGTTAACCAATACCAATACTGATTTCAATCATTGTTTTTACAATTTAAATTTCTGTTGTGGGCACACAATTTATCACTTAGATATAATAATTTATACATCTCCCACGGTAGGAATAAAATTATAAATCCCCTTCTTCAATCACAATCCAGTCATTCTAAAACACCCAATGCTGTCTATCTCTAATATCACTCAAGTCCTTATCATTAGTTTTTTTCTTCTCCCCATCCCCACTATATAATGTAATGTCCCCACTTCTTATGAATTATCACAGTTCAAACATCACCTGTACACTTCCCTTGTAGTTACACGTTGTTATAAACCCACTTAACAAACACAATGTATAACCTTAGATTTGATGTTATAATTTAATTTAATTTTTAGCACTGTTACCTTTAGTATGAGCACGGATAATTAAAGTGGTAAATTTACTCTGTATATATTGAGTTTTTCACAAAATAATGTGTCCAATATACAGACAACACAAATGTTATATAATAGCTGACCTGTAATATTAGGTATAGGGCTAATAGAATTCATACAATAAATGTGGATAAACTTTGTCAGTTGGACAGGATCGGGAGGTGGAAATTAATCCCAAACAGAAATACTGTCTGCTATCTTCATTTAGAACTCGGTGTCCATTTGACATAGCAATCTTATGACAGCTTGCAGTCAGGATTACTAACTATACAAATTTCTCAATGAAAGAACTCTCAGGACCAACCCTCGTTGTCAATCACAAATTAAATTGTTGTCATTGGTCTAAACAATTACACACGCCTATTGGGGGGCGTGTTACTAACAGCCTTAAAAAGCCGCCAACAGCGCGGCGCGTTCACCTTTGAAAAAGCCATGTTAAGTGGCGAAACATGTTAGGGACGATAGGGCAATGGTGAGGAGTCCTAGGAGCTCCTGTGTTTTTAGATAGCCTTAGGCTACTGATACTTACTGTAGTCATCAAACTATTTAACTTATTATTTGTTACAATATGTGTTAAACCACTTTGTTAGCACCTATTATTGATATAGTGTATATCTCCTTCCAAGCTCACCCGCTTTAAAACTCTATAGTGTGTGGACTGTGTTAGGAATAACCGCAACTGTGCAAATGATTTAACGAACTGAAATAACTTCTAACTTTAATACGGATAACGGATTTACGAAGCTTTACAGACCCAATCACAAAACTAATGGGTATTATGTATATTATGTACTAACTATAAATTTGTATCTGCTTTTTACTATCAACACCAAGTGAGCAATTGATATTCAGACACAGTGCAGTTAAATTTCAGCTTGACGACTGTGGATTCAACGTCTATCACACAGAGAGACATGTAAAAATACAATATATAGAGTGCCTGCTCCGGTGGTTGGTTATGAATGAAATTGGGAGTGTGTGGGAATTTGTTAACTAAGTACAATTATTGAACACAGATTACGGCTGTATTAAAATTCACGGCTGTGCAATATAACCAATACATTTAATGTTGTTCAATCTCTGATGTTCATCAGATAACACATTTCACTTATTAATACACCATTACCGTATAAGAAATTAAAACGCAGTGAAGTGTTTAACAACACACTCAATATGGAATGTATTCCGCTGGCAAGGTATGAATGAGTCCTATCAAATTAGTTGTGAGTGTGAAATTTTAAATCAAGCCTAAATACTGAATATAGATTAGGCTGTTATCTGACTCACAGGCTACGGAATACAACCAATTTCTTAGTTGTTGTGTGTACCAAATAATTTATATTACGATACAATCCATCAGTATCGGATTAGTATTTATATGATAGTGATCTAGCAACACTATTACAATGGATGCACACTCAATTATTGTCTCATTTGAGTTGTAATAAATACATACAGAGCACAAGTGAATTTGCAACCAATCACCAATACTCAGAGTATTACCAATGAATAATAAGTGTACCTTAAAAGTTACTGCAGCACACGGCCAATACTGAATAACAAGCACCTTATTATAGGTATTATTGACTACCACATAGTTAGGATTTAATTTCCGTATTTAGCTAAAAGGTATCATCGGTTTAGGTGAGGTATCTTACGTTGCATATTTTTGCAGTTTTAATTAAGGTTTATTCAATACCAGTGATCTATGCATAACCACAGTGAAACCTAAACCTACCATTAAAGGTTATTTCATCCAGTTGACGAACGATTAAAATATACAATATATACTGACTACCCCTAAAGGGGAGTTTATTATAACACAGTTTCAATCATTACCTAAATTTACACACACAAAATGAATCTATCAGGAATTGATATTGAGCTTTCGAGTGAGTTTATAACAATTCAGTTTCTGATTAGGCGACTGCAATTTCAGCAGCTCAGACACTATCTGCGAGTGTTGTTACTGTTCTGTTATATATATAATAATACATAGGAGATACCTACTGATAAGGTATAACGTTATTTATTAAATTGCCTTAATAGATTTATGCAACAGGTATCATATTGGATACCAATTTATATGCACTCAATCAGCCAATCAGATTTTTCCTACCTTAATTCCGATTGGCTGATAGAATCCTATCAGCCAATCGGAATTCGAGGGATGCCATCTTTGATAACGTCCCTTAAAGGAGCCTTCATTCGTCGGTAGACGGTCGGGGAAGAAGGATGTTCCGCGTCGGCTGAATGAAGATGGATTCTGAAGAAGAAGATTGAAGACCCCGCTTGGAAGATGACATCGCCCGGATGGAAGACTTCTTCAGCGCCGCTTGGAAGATGACATTGCCCGGATGGAAGACTTCTTCTGTGCTGCCTGGAGGATCACTTTATCGGATGGAAGACTTCTTCAGCGCCCCTTGGAGGATCACTTCTGCCGCTCCAGATCTCCTCTTTGGTTCCATCGGTGGGTCGGCTGGCTAAAGACAACTCAAGGTAGGATGATCTTCAGGGGGGTAGTGTTAGGTTTATTTAAGGGGGGTTTGGGTTAGATTAGGGGTATGTGGGTGGTGGGTTTTAATGTTGGGGGGGGGGGGTTGTATTTTTCTTTTAAAGGCAAAAGAGCAGTTTTCTTTGGGGCATGCCCCGCAAAAGGCCCTTTTAAGGGCTGGTAAGGTAAGAGAGCTTTGAACTTTTTTTAATTTAGAATAGGGTAGGGCATTTTTTTATTTTGGGGGGCTTTGTTATTTTATTAGGGGGCTTAGATTAGGTGTAATTAGCTTAAAATTGTTATTTTTAAAATGTTTGTAACTTATTTTTTTAGCTTTTTTATTTTTTGTACTTTAGTTAGTTTATGTAATTGTATTTAATTGTAGTTATTTGTAGTTAATTTATTTAATTAATTTAATGATAGTGTAGTGTTAGGTTTAATTGTAACTTAGGTTAGGATTTATTTTACAGGTAATTTTGTATTTCTTTTAGCTAGGTAGTTATTAAATAGTTAATAACTATTTAATAACTATTCTAACTTGCTAAAATAAATACAAAGTTACCTGTAAAATAAATATAAATCCTAAAATAGCTACAATGTAATTATTAATTACATTGTAGCTATCTTAAGGTTTATTTTACAGGTAAGTATTTAGTTTTAAATAGGAATAATTTATTAAAGTATAGTGTAGTGTTAGGTGTAATTGTAACTTAGGTTAGTTTTTATTTTACAGGTAAATTTCTCTTTTTTTTAGCTAGGTAGCTATTAAATAGTTAATAACTATTTAATAGCTAATGTACCTAGTTAAAATAAATTGAAAGTTGCCTGTAAAATAAAAATAAATCCTAAGATAGCTACAATATAATTATTATTTATATTGTAGCTATATTAGGGTTTATTTTACAGGTAAGTATTTAGCTTTACATAGGAATATTTAATAAGAGTTAATTTATTTAGTTAGATTTAAATTATATTTAACTTAGGGGGGTGTTAGTGTTAAGGTTAGACTTAGCTTTAGGGGTTAATAAATTTATTAGAGTAGCGGTGAGGTCCGGTCGGCATATTAGGGGTTAATACTTGAAGTTAGGTGTCGGCGATGTTAGGGGGGGCAGATTAGGGGTTATTATTATTTATTATAGGGTTATTGAGGCAGGAGTGAGGCAGATTAGGGGTTAATAACTTTATTATAGTAGCGTCGAGGGCCGGTCGGCAGATTAGGGGTTAATAATTGTAGGTAGGTGGAGGCGACGTTGGAGGCGGCAGATTAGGGGTTAATAAATATAATATAGGGGTCGGCGTTGTTAGGGGCAGCAGATTAGGGGTTCATAGGGATAACGTAATTTGTGGCGGTGTACGGAGCAGCAGATTAGGGGTTAATAAAAATATGCAGGGGTCAGCGATAGCGGGGGCGTCAGATTAGGAGTTAATAAGTGTAAGGTTAGGGGTGTTTAGACTCAGGGTTCATGTTAGAGTGTTATGTGCAGACTTAGGAAGTGTTTCCCCATAGGAAACAATGGGGCTGCGTTTGGAGCTGAACGCTGCTTTTTTGCAGGTTTCTTTGCAGGTTTTTGTTTTTTTTCATCTCTCTGTTTTCTATGGGGATATCGTGCACGAGCACTTTTTTTAAGCTGGCCGCGTCCGTAAGCACAGCTGGTGTTGAGAGTTGCAGTGGCAGTAAATATGCTATACGCTCCCTTTTTGGATCCTAACGCAGCCCTACAGAGAACTCTAAATACCAGCGGTATTTAAAAGGTGCAGGGAAAAAAAAAGCCAGTGTTAGATACGCGGGTCGTTACCGACAAAACTCTAAATCTAGCCGTAAATTTAGCCGTATGCAAATAGCAGTAGAATTCATCCCACAGTGAGTGTTTGAGATCACAGACTGTTGGTACGGTTGTTACGGCAGGAGCTTTCAATTAAATTAAATCTTTCCATTTCTTGCATAAATAAAATAGATTACAAGTGGAGATCTAATTAGCGCTTTCACTAGAGTGCTAACTGCGCTAGTACAGTTGCATGCAGCAGTGTGGAAATGGTGTTACAAGTTAAAAGTAAAATGTTATCACTCCAGCACTAACCCAATGCTCACAAAAAGCCAAAATTACAATATCTTGCACGCTATAACCTATTACCCCCTAGAAGTCAATGGAATTTTTTTTTTTAAAGCCCTAACACCCTACTCGCGCACTAACCCGAATCGCCATAAGCTCCCTACTCTAATAACCCATAAAAATTGCCACATAGCTCCCTACACTATTAAGCCCTAAACTACCAGCCCCCAGTACAAAGTAACCCACTACACTATTAACCCCTAAACTCCCAACCCCAATGCAAAATAACCCACTACACTATTAACTCCTAAACCATCAGCCCCCCAACTCAGAGCAACCCTCTACCTTCTAAACCCATTAACCTATCACCCCTTAATTTAATTTAAAATAGACTAACCCTACCTTTACCAAATAAAATCTAGCTAACTTAAAAAAAAAAAACTTACCTGAGAAACTAAAACAAATATAACCTTACCTTTTAAAAAAATACCATTACTATAAAAAAGTTACCATTACTGTTTTTAAAAAAAATACCAATACCAAAAAAAAAATCCCCTAACAATTTAAAAAAAACAAAAAACTTACAATACTGAAAAAAACTAACATAGGAAACCCTAACATTACAATAAATATAAACAAATTACCAAAAATTAAAAAGAGTTATGCCTATTCTATCCCCCCAAAAAAGCATCCAAAAAAAATATTCTAAAACTAAACAACAAATAGTCCTTAAAAGGGCATTTTGTTGGACATTGCCCTGAAGAGATCTAGCTCTTTTTCATAAAACAAAACTACCACTTTTAAGATTAACCCCCAACCCTGACTCAACAAAATAAAAAAGAAATTAAAAAAAAACACATTCTAAAAAGCTTAAAAGGGCATTTAGCTCTTTTGCTGCCCATACAAAAAAAACAAACCAAACAAACCCTAGTCTTAAAAAAAACACCCCAAAGATGATGGCAACTCTCCATCTTCATCCCGGCCGAGGTCCTTCTTCATTCTGGCGGCAGTCCATCTTCTTATCTTTATCTAGGTGGTGGTGGTGGTATTCATCCATCTTGATCACTTCAACAGAGAGGCTTTCTTGATGTGGTCACCAGTTGTACACTGACTTTTGAATGTGAGGTACCCCTTTTATATAGGGGTATCCTTGCATTCCTATTGGCTGATTTTCATGTTCAAATTCAAATCAGTCAATAGAATTAAAGCTTTTTCTATTGTCTGATTTTAATTTGAACATGAAAATCAACCAATAGGAATGCAAGGGTACCCCTATATAAAAGGGTTACCTCACATTCAAAAGTCAGTGTATGACTGGTGACCACATAAGAGAGCCTCTTTGTTGAAGTGATCAATATGGAAGAATACCACCACCGGGATGAAGATAATAAGATGGACCGCTGCCGGGATAAAGATGGAGAACCACCATCATCTTTGGTTAGTACCATCTTGGGGTTTAGTGTTAGGTTGTTTTGTGTGTGTTTTTTTTTTTAAAGATTAGGATTTATTTTTTTATATGACCAGCAAAAGAGCTGAATGCCCTTTTTCAGGACACTTTAAGAGTAGGTCTTTTAAGATAGTTATTTTGTTTTTTGGAGTAGGGTAGGGTTGGGGGTTAATTTTAGAAGGTGGTAATTTTTTTTTAAGAACAAAGAGCGGGATCACTTTTAGGGCTATATTAAGTGTTAGAAAATATTTTTTGTAATGTTAGTTTTTTTTGTTTTTTTAATAGTAATTGTAGGTTATTTTTTTTAAAAGGTAAGGTTACATTTTTAATACTTTCTTAGGCAAGTTTTTATTTTTTTAAAGATATTTTTTTTTGCAAAGGAAGGGTTAGTCTATTTTGGTTTAACTTAGGGGGAGTTAGGTAAGAGGGGTGTTGATGTTAGTGGAGTGATTTAAATTGGGGGCTGGATCTTCAGGGTTAAAAGTGTAGTGGGGACTTTACAATGGGGAGGGCTGGTGGTTTAGTGGTTAATAGTGTAGTGGGGACTTTTCTATGTGCTGGGCTGGTGGTTTAGGGGTTAACAGTATAGAAGCTTACTTTACGGTGGGGTGTGTGGCAGTTTAGGGATTAACAGTGAAGAAGTTTTTTTTGTGGTGGTTTAGAGGTTAATAGTGTAAAGATGTAGTTTGCAAGGTGGGCAGGTGGCAATTTAAGAGTTGAATGTGTAGTTTAGTGCAACAGTTTCCTCTGGACAAACTCTTTACGCAACCTATCAGGTTTTGTTAAAACTTGAGTGTTAATTGTGATTGCGTTCATGAGATCACATTTACTGTCAGCTTGCAATATGAGCACATATTACTGCTCAATGCTACCCATAGAAAATATGGGGAGCATGAATTACCGCAATTTGAGGAAAACAAATTTGCGGTAATTTTAACAGTGCGCCACTTGTAATATGTATTTGAGCGTAAAGAACAGCGCAATCTCGTTTATGCTCCTCGCACTAACAATAGTGCTCCACTTGTAATCTAGCCCACTGTCCCTTAAAGTATAGAGTGGTGAAGTGTAGTTGGCAAAACATATTATATTACAGAAATGGTCAATTTAGGAGATCAGATGAATTTCCTTAGTGAATGAATTTATAATCAAGACCTTTTACTCAAATGTTTTAAGAAGCTCTTGTTTCTGTAAAAGAAAAAAAAAGGAAAAACATAAAAAATTGACTTATAAACTATTAAACTATTTGTTATGCTATAAAGAAAACTTACTCACCTAGATTACGAGTTTTGCGGTAACAGGGGTGCGGTGCTAATTTGCAAGTTATTCTCACCACTCACTTTCCTGCAGCGCTGGTATTATGAGTTTTTACAAACCCAGCGTTAAAAGACAAAAAGTGAGCGTAGAGCAAAATTTTGCTCCAAATCTCACTTCAATACCAGCGCTGCTTAAGTCAGCGGTGAGCTGGTGTAACCTGCTCATGCACGATTTCCCCATTGGAATCAACGTGGAGAGCCGGCTGACAAAAAGTCTAACACCTGCAAAAAAGCAGCGTATAACTCACTAACGCAGCCCCATTGATTTCTATGGGGAAATAAAATTTATGTTTACACCCGACACCCTAACATGAACCCTGAGTCTAAACACCCCTAATCTTACACTTATTAACCCCTAATCTGCCGCCCCTGACATCGCCGACACCTGCATAATATTTATTAACCCCTAATCTGCCGCTCCGGACACCGCTGCCACCTACATTATACTTATGAAGCCCTAATCTGCTGCCCCCAACATCGCCGCCACCTACATTATATTTATTAACCCCTAATCTGCCGCCCCCAATGTCACCACCACCTACCTACACTTATTAACCCCTTATCTGCCGTCCCCAATGTCGCCGCCACCTACCTACACTTATTAACCCCTAATCTGCCACCCCCAACGTCACCGCCACTATAATAAACATATTAGCCTCTAAACCGCCACACTCCCGCCTTGCAAACATTAGTTAAATATTATTAACCCCTAATCTGCTATCCCTAACATTGCCGCCACCTACCTACACTTATTGACCCCTAATCTGCCGCCCCCAACGTTGCCGCCACTATAATAAATGTATTAACCCCTAAACCTAAGTCTGACCCTAACCCTAACACCCCCTAACTTAAATATAAAATATAATATTTTTATTTAAATAAATCTAAATAAAATTACTATCATTAAAGGGACAGTAAAGTCAAAACTAAACTTTCATGCTTCAGATAGGGCATGCAATTTTAAACAACTTTCCAATTTACTTTTATCATCAAATTTGCTTTGTTCCCTTGGTGGTATTTTTGAAAAGCTAAATCTAGCTAGGCTCAAACTGATTTCTAAACAGTTGAAAACCGCCTCCTAGCTCAGAGCATTTTGAAAGTTTTTCACAGTTAGACTGTGCTAGTTCACATGTGTCATATAGATAACATTGTGCTCACTCCTGTGAAGTTATTTAGGAGTCTTCCCTGATTGACTACACTGCATGTCTGTCAAAGGTACTTAGATAAGGAGGCTGTCTGCAAAGGCTTAGATACAAGGTAATCACAGAGGTAAAAAGTATATTAATATAACTGTGTTGATTATGCAAAAACGGGGAATGGGTAATAAAGGGATTATCTATCTTTTTAAATAAGAAAAATCTTGGTGTAGACTGTCCCTTTAACTAAATTATTCCTATTTAAAACTAAATACATACCTATAAAATAATCCCTAAAATAGCTACAATATACTTCGGCCCGGTTGGATGAAGACTTCTGCCACTTCCTTGAGGATGGATGTCGACTTTTCAAAACAGTAAGTCGATCTTCATGGGGTTAGTATTAGGTTTTTTAAGGGTGTATTGTGTGGGTTTTATTTTTAGATTAGGGTTTGGGCCGCAAAAGAGCTAACTGTCCTTTTAAGGGCAATGCCCATCCAAATGCCATTTTCAGGGCAACAGGGAGCTTAGGTTTTTTTAGATAGTATTTTATTTGGGGGGTTGGTTGTGTGGGTGGTGGGTTTTACTGTTGGGGGGTTGTTTGTATTTTTTTTACAGGACAAAAAGCTGATTACATTGGGGCAATACCCCGCAAAAGGCCCTTTTAAGGGCTATTGTTAGTTTAGTTTAGGCTAGGTTTTTTTTTTTTTTTTTGATAGGGCTATTAGATTAGGTGTGATTAGTTTAAAGATCTGTAATTTGTTTATTATTTTCTGTAATTTAGTGGGGGGGGGTTGTACTTTAGGTAATTTAATTTATTTAATTGTATTTAATGTAGGGAATTTATTTAATTATAGTGTAGTGTTAGGTGTTATTATAACTTAGGTTAGGTTTTATTTTACAGGTACTTTTGTATTTATTTTAGCTAGGTAGTTAGTAAATAGTTAATAACTATTTAATAACTATTCTACCTATTTAAAATAAATACAAACTTGCCTGTAAAATAAAAATAAACCCTAAGATAGATACAATGTAAATATTAGTTATATTGTAGCTAGCTTAGGGTATATTTTACAGGTAAGTATTTCGTTTTAAATAGGAATAATTTAGTTAATGATATTAATTTTATTTCAATTTAGTTAAATTATATTTGTTAGGGGGTGTTAGGGTTAGAATTAGGTTTAGGGGTTAATACATTTAGTATAGTGGCGGCGACGTTGGTGGAGGCAGATTAGGGATTAATAAATGTAGGTAGATGGCGGCGATGTTAGGGACGGCAGATTAGGGGTTAAAAATATTTAACTAGTGTTTGCGATGCGGGAGTGTGGCGGTTTAGGGGTTAATATGTTTATTATAGTGGCAGCGATGTTGGGGGAGGCAGATTAAGGGTTAATAAGTGTAGGTAGGTTCGGCGGCAAATTAATGGTTAATAAATATAATGTAGGTTACGGCGATGTCTGGAGCGGAAGATTAGGGGTTAATAAATATAATGTACGTTGCGGCGATGTCCGGAGCGGAAGATTAGGGGTTAATAAGTATAATGTAGGTGGCAGCGATGTTAGGGGCGGCAGATTAGGGGTTAATAATATTTAACTAGTGTTTGCGAGGCGGGAATGGGGCGGTTTTGGGGTTAATATGTTTATTATAGTGGTGGCGATGTCTGGAGCGGCAGATTAGGGGTTAAAATTTTTATTATAGTGTTTGCGGTGCGGGAGGGCCTCGGTTTAGGGGTTAATAGGTAGTTTATGGGTGTTAGTGTACTTTTTAGCACTTCAGTTATGAGTTTTATGTTACAGCGTTGTACCATAAAACTCATAACTACTGACTTTCAAATGCATTAGGACTCTTGACAGGGTAGGGTGTACCGCTCACTTTTTGGCCTCCCAGGACAGAATCGTAATACCAGCGCTATGGAAGTCCCATAGATAGAAAGACTTTATGAAGTTTACGTAAGTCATTTTGCGGTAAGGCCCAAAACCTGCAAGACTCGTAATACCAGCGAGCGTAAAAAAGCAGCGTCAGGACCTATTAACGCTCCTTTTTCACCTAACACAAAACTCGTAATCTACCCGACTGTTTCTTAAACAGAAATTGTTTCCTCTTACGCTATTTATTTATTTGAGAATAGGAATACATATATTGACACATGCATCTGACAAAATATATTTTTTAGTCTTAAACTTATTGTTATTGTTTGGTCTCTGCTATTGCATTACAAGTAAAGCGAATTATTGATTTCCAAGGCTAGAGCGGGCATTTGAAAAAAAGACTTAATCAAGAAAAAAACAATATTAACGTTCAAAAAAGTTCATTTAAATCTATTTTGAGCATGAAGTACAAACATAATTAGATTAACCAAAATTGTATAAATAATTAAAAAATTCTTCTTCAATATCTCCTGTATCTCCACTTCTTGGGCGCGATCCGATATACGGCGTATTTTTCGGCGCAAGCAAGGGAACCTGCGCCGCCCGTAATTTCACCTCACACATCTGGCTATCCAATATACGGCGCCGTCAGATGCTAAAGTGGCGTAAGTAGGACAAACTGGCGTTGTTCCAAAAAGTGCGCAAATACACATTTTAGTCATCGCAAGTACATACACCAGTAGTTTGTTCACGTAAAGTCTCAATAAAGTGTAGTTTTATGCAAATTTGGCTAAGGCTCGTAAAAATTACCCGCGACTCCATCTAAAAATGCGCAACGTAATTACGCTATTCAAAAGTCATATATAAACCCATGCGCAGCCGCCATTTTCTTCAGTGTGTTTGGATGGTTCGTTGAGCTACAGCACACTACAGTGAGTTTAGGATTAGTAAGAGTAGTGAGAGAGGCGCAGCATAATAGTTAGTTAAGTCGGATTTTTGGTTGGGTAAGGTTTTACATTTACTTACTTATTTTTACATATTGCACACATATTGCATACATACATATACAAAATACACAACATTTTTTTTTTCTAACACCTCACACATTTTATTTAAATTTTACAGTGTGATAAGCTGAGTGTTTGGTTGTGATTGTGTGTGATTGAACTGGGAGTGAGTGTGAGTGTGTGAGTGTGTGTAGTTTGAGGATGGCAGGGAGAGGTAGAGCGGAAGGGAGGAGGGGAGCGGAGTTGCAGGGAGAGGACTATTGTAGCAGACAGGAGGAGCAGCAGGATCCCTGTCAGGGAGTTAGTGGAGTGGGGAGAGGGAGAGTTAGAAGGGATGATGGGAGGGGAGATGCCCAGAGACCAGGCACACTTAGAAGAGGGACAGAGGGTGCACATGGGGACAGAAGGGGGGAGGAGGGAGAGGATAGGGAGGAACACACACCAGGGACATCCCAGGGAGGAAGCCAGGTCACCACAGAGGAGGAGCACATGAGATGCCCAAACTTCTCATTTGATGAGAATGTTGTGCTAGTCCAGGCCATCATGGACAACCACAGTGCCCTCTTTGGCCAGGAGAAGGGCAAAGGCGTTGCCCGAAGGCGTAAGACAGCATGGTTGGTGGTAGAGGATGCTGTAAACAGTGTGGCCCCACAGAGGAGGACTGTCGAGGGACTTAAAAAAAGGTGGAACTATTGCAAGAGGCGAGTGAAAGAGAAAATGGGGCAGGAAGCCATGCACCAGAGGGGAACAGGCGGTGGTCCACCCCTGGAAACCGAATACAACACCTGGCAGGAGATGATACGCAGTTCCCTGAGTATAACAGCAGTCCGTGGACTTCCAGGGGCTCGTGACTCAGGGGCTGCAACCACAGCACCTCATGCTGGTGAGTAACATCCCACACACCAGTATTATATGTATTTGAGATATAACATCCATTAATGTCACACATTCATGTACACAATGAGGAGCATGGTATTTGGCCTACTAACAAAAACATCTACAATTATATTTCACATTTATGCTACTTAACACAATGCAATTCATGATATGAGGTGGAATAGTGCAATACTAACATGTCTCAGAGTAACACAGGCCACATGTTGAGTTTTCAGTAAATGGACACTATAGCCATCACAATACTTTTAGCTCTGAAAGCAGGTTCTGTGCCTACATCAGGCTAAAGTAAATTGTGTGACCATAGTGTCACTTAAAGAACACATTTTCTCCATCACTGACATGTACACATAACTATTGTATGAAACACATACCTGTATACTGTGCAGATTAAAACCCCTCATATCACAAATCACATTGTGCACATGCATGTTATACAGTTTGACATGAGAATGAGTATTTTCCCTAGCATGTATCAATGTACATTGTATGCCCACATGGACTTATATATGACTGTACTAATCCCTATCATCATTTGACTCCTCCACAGACCCTCCTGTCACCAGGCTGCAAACAGGCATGCCGCCCACCTCCACCACCACCAGTCACAGGCATGCAGCCACCTCCACCACCAGTCACAGCCATGCAGCCACCTCCACCACCAGTCTTCAGGCAGCAACATGGACAGTATACTCCCAGGTATGAGCAGGGTTGGATTGCCTCTGTTGAGGACCCAGAAGTTATGCCACCACCATTGGCATACGACCCCTGGCAAGATACCTGGCCTGAGGAATATCCTTTTGGCTTTGAGGGGAAGCCAAGTCAGCCATGAAGGGTCCATGTCTTTACCCCCCCCCCCAACACAATATCAGGCCAGTCAAGGCTTTTCCACACAGGGGATGTCGCAAGAAATGCAAACTGGACAGACTGAGTGATCACACACTAGTCGTCAATGGGACTACCAATCCAGCCACCCTCTTTTCTTGGGAGAGCTCCACCATCCACTTCCCTTGGGAGAGCTCCACCATCCACTTCCCTTGGGAGATCTCCACCATCCTCAGATGAGCAGATAGCTGAAGTTGTCCCTGAAGCACCAGCAGCTGAAGTTGTCCCTGAAGCACAAGCAGCTGAAGTTGTCCCTGAAGCACCAGCAGATAGAGCTGAACCTGCACCTAGAATCACTTCTGCTCAAGAGCCTGTAGATCCACTGTATTCTCCCCTGGGCGAGGAATACATCTCTCTCCAGAGGAGGCTCCTAACAAGCTGCGAGAGCAGACAAAAAGGCCAACACAGGTTTCACAGGAGCCAACAGAGGTTACTCCAGCATAGCATAGAGCTGCAGAGGGACATGGCAGCATCATTAACTGCAATTGTACAAAACCAGTCGCAGATGCTGAGAGTTATTTCTGATATGCAGATTGACAACAGATGGCGGGAACAAAACCAACTCTTGGGTGTGTTAGTTGAAAACTTCACACACCAGCAGGACACTGCCTCCAGCCTATCATCTGTGGCCAGCACTCCAGCAGAATCATCTGAATCTTCCCAAACCAGGAGAACCAGGAAATCCACTCCAGTCACCTCAGCCCCCTCATCCAAGAAGCCTAAAAAAAATATTCTTATAGTTCACCATAAATCTTGTCCTCTGTTATTTACCATATAATTGTCATCCACATTCATGTGAGGGGTGTTTTAGTACACTAATATTGCTTAAACATATAATAAGGCCTGTGTGGAAATGGCCCAAAAAAGGTAATATTATCCTGTTTATGACATATTCTTGTACTATAACTCACATCCACAATAGTTTTTTCTGAAGGGTACATATAGTAATATTCACTTGTAAGATGCAAATCAATGTATCTCACATCCAATATAAATTGACACATTGGTATATATAGTAGTGATGTTACTGATAGGGTGGGCATTATCAGGTGTTTTAAGTCTGCAGGTGAGAGGTTGTGGTGTCTGTGATTGTTTTGACACAATTGCACTCCAGTGGGTTCTAAAGAGATGAAGGTAATCCAATTGAAAGTAAATAAGCAAGTATATGTCCACAATGTTTTTAAGTACCTACAAGCTCAATCCATTTGATTTTGTTGTGGCTTCAAACTATTTCAAATACACAAATAAACCTTAAAAAAGAAATATCATAGTATACTGTCCCTTTAACCTTGAGATGCTGCTGAAATGTATGTGTTTGTTAAGACTTCCAGGGAGTTACGTTGTTTTTTTAGTCAGTGCAAGGGTTCCTGCGCCTGCAATTTGTGACAAGATAAGAATGGAGTAGATTTTCTGAAATCTGCGCGCGTAAGTCCTTACGCTGTATATTGGATACCAAACTGCGCGTGTTTTGTATGTCAGTCTATGGGTAAAAATAATACAGGCAAAGGCAGAAATATACGCGCGTAAGTTGTATGCTATGCCGTATATGTGATACCAAACCAGCGCAAAATTTGGCGTCGCCAGCTTTTACGGCGACGCTGCATATCGGATCGGGCCCCTTATTTTATTTTATGGAATCATTTTTACTAAAGTTCCTGACTGGGTGTCATAAAACATAGGAATTTGAGAGTCTGCGGAAAAAAATAAATTGGAGGGGCTTGAGATTGTTTGTGAAAATATCCCTCTGTCTTGTTTTTTCTCCGGATACAAAAGCATGCAATGATTCTGATCTGTGCCTTTGAAAGTTTAATAATTGTGTTCAAAGTCTCTTAATAAATATATCTACTTATTCTCAAAAGGAAATGTTACCGTAGTTCATTACTAATGAGTCTGTAGAATTTAAAGCAAAAATGCTATGTAAGAGTAATCATAAAAAAGTATAACTTGTTTCACAGCTGCAAAGGACCACTTCACATTTATTTTCTTCATTCATGAATATGAAGATCTATTTGTGCAGTGTAATTTGTTCAGTGCTAATTTCAAAGACAGCTTTACCACTAAAATAAAGACAATTTTGTAGTCTATTCTTATAGTATTAACTATAAAAGCAGAGAAAATACAGATTTTTGTTGTTAAAAAATAAACCCTAACTGGGTAAAATTAAAACATTCCATGTATTTAAAATCAACTCAAAGTTCATTGATGTATCTAAAAGTCCAAATCCTATTGTTTTTTCTTTGTTTTGTTTTTTCTGTTAAAGCACTAAATAAAAAAACAATGTTTTAAAAGTTATTTTTTTTAAGTTCACTCTTAAAGGGATACTGAAACCAAATGTTTTCTTTCATGTTTCAAATAGAGCAGGCAATTTTAAGCAAATTCTAATTTACTCCTATTATCAGTTTTTCTTTATTCTTTTGGTTCAGAACCTGGGTAGCGCTTGCTGATTGGTGGCTACATTTAGACACTAATTAGCAAGTGCTACCCAGCTGCTTAACCAAAGATGGGTCAGCTCATAAGCTTACATTCCTGCTTTTTCAAATAAAGATGCCAAGAGTATGGAGAAAAATTCATAATGGGTGTAAATTAGAAAGTTGCTTAAAATTGTGTGCTCTTTCTGAATCATGAAAGAAAAAATTGTGTTCACTATAGGGATGGGCGAATGTTTCCTATATTTCGAAATTTAAAACAAATTTTGATACATTCGCTCGTTCGAATCGAATTTCGAATGTTTATATAACATTATAACATTCTATTTTCAAATGTTTGTTTTCGAATTTTTCAATAAAATTCGAAAATATTTGTTTAAATAATAGAATGTTTAGCTATGTATTCATTCAATTTCGAAATGTAATATTTGATTTAGAATGTGACATTCAAATTCGAATGTGACATTCAAATTCGAAATTGTATTTCTAGTCTACAACTGTGTTTAATAAATGTAATAATATTCAAATTTGAATGCTACATTAGAATTTAAATGTCACATTCGAATTCAAAATAGTATTTCTAGTCTACAACTGTGTTTAATAAATGTAATATTCAAAATTGAATACTACATTCAAATTCGAATGTCACATTCAAATTTGAAATAGTATTTCTAGTCTACAACTGTGTTTAATAAATATAATATTCAAATTTGAATGCTACATTAGAATTTAAATGTAACATTCAAATTTGAAATAGTATTTTTAGTCTAATACTGTGTTTTATAAATGTAATATTCAAATTTGAATGTGACATTCAAATACGAATGTAGCATTTGAATTCAAAATAGTATTTCTATTCTTCAACTGTGTTTTATAAATGTAATATTCAAATTCAAATGTGGCATTCAAATTCAAAAGTGAC
This sequence comes from Bombina bombina, assembly GCF_027579735.1. Taxonomy (NCBI): domain Eukaryota; kingdom Metazoa; phylum Chordata; class Amphibia; order Anura; family Bombinatoridae; genus Bombina; species Bombina bombina. The sequence continues at coordinate 783,034,921 of NC_069499.1, read as the reverse complement.
ATTCGAAAACTGTAAATAACATTCGATAATAGAATTTTTAAGAATATTCGTTCTTATCAACATTCTATTATATAAATCAAATTTCTACAATAACATTCGTTCTAACATTCGAATTTGAATATAAACACATTCGCCTATCACTAGTTCACTATCCCTTCAATGGATGCTCCTGAATAAAAGTTATTTTAGATACTAGATAGCAAATCTTTGCAAACAGTGAATCATACATTAACCACAGCGCTCAAGCTATTAAAGGGACATTAAACACTATGGCCTAGATTATGAGTGGAGCGCAATATTGTTCTTATACAAGTGCGATATTTACGCTCCACTGGTAATCAGTGCATGGGTCAATTCACGCAGCATTGGGCAGCAAGCTTGCGGGAACATTAAACCAGCTTTACGGACGCATGTTAAGATAATGCTACACTCGTAATTTAGCCCTAAATAAACCATTGATTGAATGATGTATTCAGATCAAAGATTAGCCTGAGAATAATGTGTACATTTAAAATTATATTAATTGTTTAAATATTGAAAAAAATAAAGGTAAAGTTAAAGGGACACTGAACCCAATTTTTCGCTTTCGTGATTTAGATAGAGTATGCAATTTTTTTAAATCTTTTATTTTTATTCAGATTTCCAATACAATATCTGTTTGGGTCCTACTACATGTAGGTTCTTATTGCGCCTCGCAGGGCTGTGTATCAAAGGAAAAATAAATATAACATTACTTATAATCAGCAGAAACAAGATAAAAAAAGAAAAACAATGCAAATAACTAGATAGAGCCAATCCCAATTTATTCTTGTATATCGACTAGTTCCATCTGACTTAATCTAACCTGTTATTTTATCTAGAATTACTACATGTGTAGGTCTCTTGGAGCTTCAAGTATCATCATTGTTATTTCTAACTGTATTAGAAAAATACCTTATTAGGCTTACGGGGTACCCAAATCAAACGTAAATATTAATTTACTATATTAGATGTAGATGTATATGAGGAGAGGGAGAAAGCGCGGAGGGGGGGTGGCGGGAGAGACGAGACTGGGGGAAAGAGGAGAGATAATAAAAAAAAAAAGGGGGAAACAAGGGGGACTGATTTCTATTCTTACCAAATTCCTAATAGAACTAAATCTGAATTCCTGAAGGGATAAATTAGATGGTCTATTTCTTTTTTTGGAAAGATTTTTATAAATGATGACTATTTTTGGAAGAACCTGTTAACATCTTGGGATTCAAATAATTTTGTGTCAAATTGTTCAAGTATACATTGCTTTTTTATACAGTTTCTTATCTCTGGGATGCTAGGAGTTGATGTTTCTTTCCATTTTTTAAAAATTAGGTATCTTGTTGCTAATATAGTAACATTTACTATCTTTTCCTTATCTGGGGGGAGTCTTTCATCTGTTTTAAGAAAGATTACATTTATAAAGGAGAGAATCGCATATGGTATACCAAGCTTTCTATTTAACCAGTATTCCACTTTCTTCCATACCTCTCTTAGTTTTGGGCAGTTCCATAACATGTGTTTTAGATTAGCTGCCCCCATTGAGCATTTTGGACATTTATTAAATTGTATGTTGCCCCATCTATGTCCCTTTTCAGGAGTTACATAAGTCATATGCAAAAGTTTCACGTGTGATTCCCTCCAGGTAGAGGAAAGTGTTGTTTGATTTACCTTTAAGATAGATGTTTGTATGTATCCTGCTTCTACAGAAATTGGTTCAATAATTGGGGCCCATTTTAGTTCAATGTTATTTATATTATTCACGCCTTTACTTATCTTCAGCATTTGATAACATGGAGAGATTGACATTTGGCCCCTATTAGCTAGTAATATCCAATTTTCTAGTGAACCCAGAGACCAGTTCCAACCTGCTTCGTTTATTAGCTTCCAAGTATAGGCCTAGATTTGGAGTTCGGCGGTAGCCATCAAAACCAGCGTTAGAGGCTCCTAACGCTGGTTTTGGCCGCCCGCTGGTATTTGGAGTCAGTGATTAAAGGGTCTAACGCTCACTTTTCAGCCGCGACTTTTCCATACCGCAGATCCCCCTACGCCATTTGCGTATCCTATCTTTTCAATGGGATCTTTCTAACGCTGGTATTTAGAGTCGTTTCTGAAGTGAGCGTTAGAGCTCTAACGACAAAATTCCAGCCGCCTGAAAATAGCAGGAGTTAAGAGCTTTCTGGCTAACGCCGGTTCATAAAGCTCTTAACTACTGTACCCTAAAGTACACTAACACCCATAAACTACCTATGTACCCCTAAACCAAGCTCCCCCCACATCGCCGCCACTCGATTAAAATTTTTAACCCCTAATCTGCCGACCGCCACCTACGTTATACTTATGTACCCTTAATCTGCTGCCCCTAACCCCGCCGACCCCTGTATTACATTTATTAACCCCTAACCTGCCCCCCACAATGTCGCCGCCAGCTACTTAAAATAATTAACCCCTAATCTTCCGACCGCAAAGCGCCGCCACCTACGTTATCCCTATGTACCCCTAATCTGCTACCCCTAACACCGCCGACCCCTATATTATATTTATTAACCCCTAATCTGCCCCCCTCAACGTCGCCGACACCTGCCTACACTTATTAACCCCTAATCTGCCGAGCGGACCTGAGCGCTACTATAATAAAGTTATTAACCCCTAACCCGCCTCACTAACCCTATCATAAATAGTATTAACCCCTAATCTGCCCTCCCTAACATCGCCGACACCTACCTTCAATTATTAACCCCTAATCTGACGACCGGAGCTCACCGCTATTCTAATAAATTGATTAACCCCTAAAGCTAAGTCTAACCCTAACACTAACACCCCCCCTAACTTAAATATAATTTACATCTAACGAAATTAATTAACTCTTATTAAATAACTTATTCCTATTTAAAGCTAAATACTTACTTGTAAAATAAATCCTAATATAGCTACAATATAAATTATAATTATATTATAGCTATTTTAGGATTAATATTTATTTTACAGGCAACTTTTTAATTATTTTAACCAGGTACAATAGCTATTAAATAGTTAAGAACTATTTAATAGTTACCTAGTTAAAATAATAACAAATTTACCTGTAAAATAAATCCTAACCTAAGATATAATTAAACCTAACACTACCCTATCAATAAATTAATTAAATAAATAAACTACCTACAATTACCTACAAGTAACCTAACACTACACTATCAATAAATTAATTAAACACAATTCCTACAAATAAATACAATTAAATAAACTAGCTAAAGTACAAAAAATAACTAAGTTACAAAAAATAATAAAATATTTACAAACATAAGAAAAATATTACAACAATTTTAAACTAATTACACCTACTCTAAGCCCCCTAATAAAATAACAAAGCCCCCCAAAATAAAAAATTCCCTACCCTATTCTAAATTAAAAAAGTTACAAGCTCTTTTACCTTACCAGCCCTGAACAGGGCCCTTTGCGGGGCATGCCCCAAGGATTTCAGCTCTTTTGCCTGTAAAAAAAAACATACCATACCCCCCCCCAACATTACAACCCACCACCTACATACCCCTAATCTAACCCAAACCCCCCTTAAATAAACCTAACACTAAGCCCCTGAAGATCTTCCTACCTTGTCTTCACCATACCAGGTTCACCGATCCGTCCTGGCTCCAACATCTTCATCCAACCCAAGTGGGGGTTGGCGATCCATCATCCGGTGCTGAAGAGGTCCAGAAGAGGCTCCAAAGTCTTCCTCCTATCCGGCAAGAAGAGGACATCCGGACCGGCAAACATCTTCTCCAAGCGGCATCTTCAATCTTCTTCCATCCGGTGCGGAGCGGGTCCATCTTGAAGCAGGCGACGCGGATCCATCCTCTTCTTCCGTTGTCTCCCGACGAATGACGGTTCCTTTAAGGGACGTCATCCAAGATGGCGTCCCTCGAATTCCGATTGGCTGATAGGATTCTATCAGCCAATCGGAATTAAGGTAGGAATATTCTGATTGGCTGATGGAATCAGCCAATCAGAATCAAGTTCAATCCGATTGGCTGATTCAATCAGCCAATCAGATTGAGCTCGCATTCTATTGGCTGTTCCGATCAGCCAATAGAATGCGAGCTCAATCTGATTGGCTGATTGAATCAGCCAATCGGATTGAACTTGATTCTGATTGGCTGATTCCATCAGCCAATCAGAATATTCCTACCTTAATTCCGATTGGCTGATAGAATCCTATCAGCCAATCGGAATTCGAGGGACGCCATCTTGGATGACGTCCCTTAAAGGAACCGTCATTCGTCGGGAGACAATGGAAGAAGAGGATGGATCCGCGTCGCCTGCTTCAAGATGGACCCGCTCCGCACCGGATGGAAGAAGATTGAAGATGCCGCTTGGAGAAGATGTTTGCCGGTCCGGATGTCCTCTTCTTGCCGGATAGGAGGAAGACTTTGGAGCCTCTTCTGGACCTCTTCAGCACCGGATGATGGATCGCCAACCCCCGCTTGGGTTGGATGAAGATGTTGGAGCCAGGACGGATCGGTGAACCTGGTATGGTGAAGACAAGGTAGGAAGATCTTCAGGGGCTTAGTGTTAGGTTTATTTAAGGGGGGTTTGGGTTAGATTAGGGGTATGTGGGTGGTGGGTTGTAATGTTGGGGGGGGGTATGGTATGTTTTTTTTTACAGGCAAAAGAGCTGAAATCCTTGGGGCATGCCCCGCAAAGGGCCCTGTTCAGGGCTGGTAAGGTAAAAGAGCTTGTAACTTTTTTAATTTAGAATAGGGTAGGGAATTTTTTATTTTGGGGGGCTTTGTTATTTTATTAGGGGGCTTAGAGTAGGTGTAATTAGTTTAAAATTGTTGTAATATTTTTCTTATGTTTGTAAATAATTTATTATTTTTTGTAACTTAGTTCTTTTTTATTTTTTGTACTTTAGCTAGTTTATTTAATTGTATTTATTTGTAGGAATTGTGTTTAATTAATTTATTGATAGTGTAGTGTTAGGTTAATTGTAGGTAATTGTAGGTAGTTTATTTAATTAATTTATTGATAGGGTAGTGTTAGGTTTAATTATATCTTAGGTTAGGATTTATTTTACAGGTAAATTTGTTATTATTTTAACTAGGTAACTATTAAATAGTTCTTAACTATTTAATAGCTATTGTACCTGGTTAAAATAATTAAAAAGTTGCCTGTAAAATAAATATTAATCCTAAAATAGCTATAATATAATTATAATTTATATTGTAGCTATATTAGGATTTATTTTACAGGTAAGTATTTAGCTTTAAATAGGAATAAGTTATTTAATAAGAGTTAATTAATTTCGTTAGATGTAAATTATATTTAAGTTAGGGGGGTGTTAGTATTAGGGTTAGACTTAGCTTTAGGGGTTAATACATTTATTATAGTAGCGGTGAGGTCCGCTCGGCAGATTAGGGGTTAATAATTGAAGGTAGGTGTCGGCGATGTTAGGGAGGGCAGATTAGGGGTTAATACTATTTATGATAGGGTTAGTGAGGCGGGTTAGGGGTTAATAACTTTATTATAGTAGCGCTCAGGTCCGCTCGGCAGATTAGGGGTTAATAAGTGTAGGCAGGTGTCGGCGACGTTGAGGGGGGCAGATTAGGGGTTCATAAATATAATATAGGGGTCGGCGATGTTAGGGCAGCAGATTAGGGGTACATAGGGATAACGTAGGTTGCGGCGGTTTACGGAGCGGCAGATTAGGGGTTAAAAAAAATATGCAGGTGTCAGCGATAGCGGGGGCGGCAGATTAGGGGTTAATAAGTGTAAGGTTAGGGGTGTTTAGACTCGGGGTACATGTTAGAGTGTTAGGTGCAGACGTAGGAAGTGTTTCCCCATAGGAAACAATGGGGCTGCGTTAGGAGCTGAACGCTGCTTTTTTGCAGGTGTTAGGTTTTTTTTCAGCTCAAACAGCCCCATTGTTTCTATGGGAGAATCGTGCACGAGCACGTTTTTGAGGCCGGCCGCGTCCGTAAGCAACTCTGGTATCGAGAGTTGCATTTGCGGTAAAAATGCTCTACGCTCCTTTTTTGGAGCCTAACGCAGCATTTGTTTAAACTCTCGATACCAGAGTTAAATTTATGGTGCGGCCAGAAAAAAGCCCGCGGAGCGTTAACAGCCCTTTTACCGCCGAACTCCAAATCTAGGCCATAGTGTCTTGCCTGGAGGTAAACAAAAAAATCTTTTTGTGGAATGTCGAATTCACTTCTGAGATCAGCAAATGATTTAATACATTTCCTTGACACATCGATCAATTGCACTACTCTTTCAAGACCGTTTGCTTCCCATCTTAGTAAGGGGTGATATTTGTAACCCTAATTCAAAGTGTGGGCTTCCTTTTAAAGATTATGCAACAAATAATGATCTAGAAAAGAACATAAGCTTCCCCTATCTTCCGGTAGCCCTAATACATATTAGAAGAGGTGAAATCCCAAAGGAAATCAAGAAACTTCAGTCTATTTTTGTCCCAATTAAAGCTTGGTTAAAGATTTGTAATCTATTAAAAATAAACGAGAAAATTTCTAACTACTTACCCTTAAGACAGATCCAATCTATTACTATACGGGCTAAAAATGCAAGATTATATAACCGTAGATCAGATAGAGCACAGCCTCCATATTTTTTGGGCAAAGAAAGCCTTTCAAGAGATATTCGGGGTTTCCTGCCCTGCCATAGGAATTTTCTAAGTGCCGTATTTAAGATCTTGATATCTTTCTCCTTTAGTAAAATTGGTATATTTTGGCAAATATATAAAATTTTTGGGAATAATATCATTTTGTATAGAGCAATTCGGCCTGAAAGTGAAATAGGTAAATTTTGCCGGTTCTTCATTGATTCTCTAATCACTTTTAGAATTGGAGGTATATTGAGAGAATACCCTTGTTCTGGGTTTGAAGAAATTATAATACCCAAATATTTAAATGCATCTTCTGCAATTTTAAAGGGCATATTATCTAGGGGCTCATCTGGAGGTCTTAACCAGTAAAGTTCCGATTTGTTAGTGTTTATCTTATATCCCAAAAATGAGCTAAACTGTGATATAATAGACAAGAGTTTAGGGATATTTAACTGGGTATTTCTCATATATATTAGAATATCATCAGCGTAAAGCGAAATTTTGAGTTCTTTTTTCCTTATTCGAATTCCTTCTATATCTTGTCTAACTAGGATCGCAAGAGGTTCAATTGCAATATTGAAAAGCAAGGGTGAAAGAGGACATCCTTGTCTTGTACCTTTAGCTAAGTGAATAGTAGTTGATTGTCTGGTATTAACTAGCAGCCTAGTATAAGCTGTCTTATAGAGATTTTGAATAAATTTAGAAAAATTACCTCTAAAACCAAATTGAGAGAGTGTATGGAGAAGGTGATCATGGTGGACCGAATCGAACGCCTTCTCGGCATCGATTGTGATAATAGCCTTATCGCTAATATTATGTTCTGTTTCTTGGACTTGACTCGATTGTACTTTAAAAAAATCAATCGTAAGAAATAGCTCACGGATTTTAGCTGAGGAGTTTCTATTTATCATGAAACCTGCTTGATCTTTATGTATTATCTGTGCAAGGGGGGTTTGTAATCTGCGTGCCAAGATAGATGTCAACAGTTTGTAGTCTGTATTAAGGAGAGCGATAGGTCTATACGACTCTTTTTGTTTTCGATCTTTCTCAGGTTTTAAAATAAGAGTGGTATAGGAGGCTGAAAAGGTGTTTGATGGTGGATTACCCTCCCTATACATATCATTATACAATTTTGTTAAATGTGAGGCTATGGAGGGTGATAACAGTTTATAAAATTCACTAGGCAAGGCATCCGGTCCTGCCGCTTTATTGGTGGGCAGTTCCTCTATACCTTTCACGACCTCTATCTCCGTAATAGGGAGGTTCATCATTTCATTCATTTCTTCTGAAATAGTTGGACAGGAAACCTTTTCCCAGAACTCCTCGCTATCTCTACTATTGGATGTATTTAAAGAGTACAGACTTTGATAATATTCTACCATTATTTTTAAAATATCTTCTGAGTCTGAGAAGAGTTTATCATCTTTCTGAATATGTTCAATTGTAGTATTTCCTTTATCTTGAAAGTAACTTGCCTGCCTTATTCCCGTATTTATACAGCTTCGCTTAGAGCCTCAGTTCACGTTGGGTTGTTTTATGCAAGAGAAAAGAATCTTTCTTTCTTGACTTGTATATAGTAGTTCCAGGTTTCAGATGTTTTATTTACTATATAGCTATTATAGACATTTGACAACTTTTTTATAATATTTTCTTCCTTTTTTTGTAACCTTTGGTTCTACTGATATTATATGCCAGTATCTCTCCTCTCATAATTGCCTTGGCAGCCTCCCAAAATATCATTGGGCGATTAATATATTCTCTATTTAAATAAACATATTCTTCAAATTTTAAATTTAACATTGTTTTAAATTCTGGGTCAGTAGCCAGATATTGAGGAAAGTGAAATTGGTTATTTTTGGTTTTAAAATCATGTAAACTGATTTCGATAGTTATAGGAGCATGATCTGAAACTGTAATCGGGAGAATTTTAGCTTCGATTTTAAAATTCAATAGTTTTTCGTCTTTTAGGAATAAGTCTATTCTCGAAAGAGACTTGTGGGCTTTTGATAAGCAAGTAAAGTTTTTACCATCCAAATTTTGCGACCTCCAAATATCTTTAACTCTTAAATTGTTAAATAATTTATTGAAGATTTTTGTTTCTAAGTTATCTTTTTTGGTTTTCAGAATTGTAGTTTTGTGTCTGAATCTATCTAGAGCGTAGTGCGGGGACATATTAAAATCTCCTCCTAAAATTAACATTCCTTCTGCTTTTGACAGTATCTTATTTTGCAAATTTTCCCAAAAATCGTAATCAATAATATTTGGTGCATATAAATTACATAGTGTATATGTGGTGTTAACAATTTTAATCTTTACTATTAAAAACCTTCCCTCTGGATCTACTTCGAGAACTGTGGATGTTGCTTTTATTTTTTTCCCTAATAGGATTGCTACCCCTCTTTTCCTTCCTAGCGCCGGGGAGGCTATAACTTCGCGGACCCAGGACCTTTTCAATTTGTATACTTCTTCTATTTTAATGTGGGTTTCTTGGAGGAAGGCCACATCCACATGCATCTTTTTAAGCTGATTTATAATTGTGTTTCTTTTTATAGGGGATGTTAGCCCTCCAATATTCCAGGAGGCCATTATGCAAGGATTGTCAGACATTATTTTCTATAGAGGGAGGAAAAAAAAAAAAAAAAAAGGGGGGGTAAAACTCTCCCCTCGTGCCCATCTCTCCCCCCAGCCAACCCTCCCCCTCCTCCCAGTTTGGTCCTAATTACTAGTGGGTAGTCCTGGTAGCCTTGTTCCCTAATTTGTGCATCGGTAATCAGATTACCTATGACCGATACATCCTCCCAGTTTATAGACTGAGTGTACATTGTTAAGCTTGAATAAAAAGAGAAGAAAAAAAGGAAAATATGAAAAAGAAAAATGAAACCCTCAATTGAGTTATTTTTTGTTTCGTTGGTTATTTTCACCCTTTCCCTTGTGTTGGGGGTATGAGCTGTGTTATGAATCTTTCAGCCTCTTTGGCTGTTTCAAAAAATGGACCTTGTCCTCTATTGTTATTTTAAGTTTAGCTGGGTATGTTACAGTGGCTTGGTAACCTTGGTTTATTAAACGGGTGCATATTGGTGTTAGCTCTCTTCTTTTGGCTGAAGTTTCCACAGAAAAATCTTGGAAAAGCATTATTTTACTGTTTCCCAAAAAGATGGGTTGTTTTTTCCTGTAGTATTGAAGTAGGGAGAGTTTATCTTGGTAGTTTAATATCTTAGCTATAATAGGCCTAGGCAGATCTTTCCCTCTTTCCGGGTTATGCCAACCTACTCTGTGAGCTCTTTCTATTATAATTCGGGGGTATGTTTGGGGCAATTGCAATAGATGTGGTATTACTTCTGTAATTAATTTATTTAGGTCCTCGTACTGTTTTTCTTCAGGGACTCCTATAATTCTAATGTTATTCCTTCTCGCTCGATTTTCTAGATCTTCTAGTTTTAGTTGTGTTTTTGCAAGTTTAGTATATATATCATCTAATTTGGAATTGTGGTTTGTAGTGGTGTCCTCTAAAACAGAAATTCTTTGTTCTGCCTCAGTGATCCTATTAGAAAATTGGTGTATCTCTGTAGTTAGGGTATTGATATCATATTTGATCTCATCTCTTAATTGCTCAAACTTGGGAGAAAGGGCTTCTGTTATTTTTGTGATTAGCATTTGGATATCAATTTGTTCGTATGTATTTGGAGAACTGCTAGCTTGTGTTTCTGTTGGGGTTTCTGGTATGTTCTTATTTCTCTTCTCTCTTTGCCTACCTGCCATGACTGAGGGAGGAGTTCTGATGTGAGCTGTGATAAATTTATCCATAGAGTGGTGCTGGAGTTGTGAAAGTGTACTATGAGGAATATATTCCTGTGTGAAAGGTCCGTTCGGACAGAAAAGGTGAATTTAAGAGTTAAGACCTTCTGGTGATGTGTACAAGGGGACAAAGTGGAGGAGAGAGAAAAAAAAGAAAAGAAAAAAAAAACACCTCAGAAGTGATGAGTGTAGGATAGTGTGAAGCTTACTCAAGCTGTGCGCAAGAAAAGAAAGAAAAAAACTGTGACTACAAAACACCTCAGTCATAGATATAGGCAATTTGATGTTAATTCTACAATCAGAGAAATTTGACAATTTGGAAGAATAATGTTCTCCTAAGATAAATTGTCTACCCTTAATTTTTATTTTCCTTTTCTTTTTTTCCCTTTCAGTTATTTATGTATTTTTCAGACAATTACAGTATGCGTACAGCTAAATCTTCAAAAACAGAAGTTTGCTTGATTAGGGATTCTTATTGCTATTATTTAGGTTTTAAGACAGTAAATAGCTCTTAGACTCCATGTTCAATTTATGTTGATCCTATACTAGGGTTAGTTTCCTTCCCTTTTACCCAGTCTTCTGTGGAGTCTGATAATTTTCACCTGATTTACCAACAAACATGCATAATATCAATATATGGCACTCTTATATGCCACTGTATATTCAATATATAACACAATGTTTACATTGTAGAGTGCAGTATACCAGGATTAAAGATAGGTCCCTCAAAGAAAAAAAGAAAAACAGTTCTCCTTTCACTGCAGTACTTTTCAAACAGAGATAGGTAATACAACCCCAGTTATTTTTGTAACTATTTTGTTTAAACTTTCAAAACATAGGCAGATTCTAAAGTATGTGTTTCAAGCAGGGAAAGAACAAGCTCTCAGGGTATCAAACAATTAATCAGTATACTTTACCCCTACTTCCTAGAGCATAACCATTTTTGTCTTAATTTGAAACAGATATCAATGCTGTCCTTGTGTACCAGCCATTAAAATAGATTCTAAACAATTTGTGTCTAATATTGAATTTAACAAGGCTTTGACTAGATGGCCTTATCTATACCTTTAGTTTATAGAGATAATTCTCTTCTAGTATTCCCCCACACAAGCTTAATGTAGGTCCCTTTGCCTTTGTAGCTAGTATTCGTCAAGGTATTAAAACTCTAGACAAGTTTTAGACATGAGATTAAAGTTAAATCGTTAGTAAGGATTGCTTAATTGTTCCTTTTGTTTAGTATCAGTGTCACCCTCTAAAATAGCCCCTGCACATTTGGATCTGATAGCGGATCTATTAGTGGGGGTTAGTCAAATTATAAGGGCTTTAGCTGATTAGGCCTATTAATGCTATTTGCTTGGTACCTGTTAGATTTTGTGGAGAAGGAAAAACAATACCACTTTCATTTAAAAATATCCCATACAGCCAAAATTAACATAGTCCACAGTACTTTGTAAGATAAGGAATTATTGCAGTGGTGTTAACTACCACTGTTTATCATATCGTCCAAGTTCCTTTTAGATTTAACTGACACAAGGAAAAGTTCATCTAAAAGTAAGAGGTTATCAATGACCCAGGGCCCTTTTAATAAAGATAGTCAGTGAGTGTTCTTTAAAGCAAAAAAGAAATACCTGTCTCTTCACCTGGAGTTTTTTTAAAGTCTACACGACTAGCACCACTAAAAGGCAATCAACCTGTTAGTTCCTCTGCTCCCCCACGCAGCACCGGTGGGGGGGAGCGGAGTCAGAGTTGAGCCTCCACTTGTTTCAGCAAAGCGGCAAACAGACCAGGGTCGAGCCTCCTCCAATTTCGGCAGAACGCCAAACATGCACAGCGCAGATCGCGCCTGCCTCCTGACGATCCTCGACGTCACCAGCTCTGCTATCAAAACCTGCTTACTTCGCAGAAGGAGCCACCCTATCTCCAGCTGGTCAACAAGTTCCCTACAGCAAGGGCAAGCGGCAAGATCCTCCGCTGTCGACCACGCACAGGGCCAGCTCAGGCAAACAGAGATGACGATCCCCTGGTGGAGGCGAGCCCAATCCTCAAAAATTATTTCCTCTTGACTCGGAGATTGCCAGGCCAGGTTTAAAAGTTACAGCGCTACTAGACCCACCCTCACGCAGCATCGGTGGGAGGGAGAGTCTTAGTACCTGTTGCTAGACTTTTGTATGAGAAGGTTTTTTCTTACTCCAGGACTTAGGTGTCTTTAAGTGAAGGTAAGAGTTCATATGCCCTGGGTATTTATATGAGTTCTCAATTTTAGAGGGTTTAAAATTTTAAGAGATATTACCATAATACAGTCAGTCCAGTAATTTGCTGCTATTTGCAGCCCAGTGCACTGGTAAGGCACTGTCAGAGTGCTGGGAGTGGGATAAGTTTTTCTTTTCCACTTGCCTAAAAGAGCCACCCAGGACAGGGGTTTGAAGCACGCTGAGTTCTGCTAACAGCTCTTACAGGGAAACTGAGTACAGGTGTGTGCACGTCCTTGCACCTGTGCTCCTCCCACCAGCATCTCTAGCAGGTAGAGCATGCAATTTTAAACAACTTTCTAATTTACTCCTATTATCAATTTTTCTTCATTCTCTTGCAATATTTATTTGAAATGCAAGAATGTAAGTTTAAAATGCAGTCTAATTTTTGTTGAAAAACCTGGGTTGTTCTTGCTGATTGGTGGATCAATTCACCCATCAATAAACAAGTGCTGTCCAGAGTTCTGAACAAAAAATAGCTTAGATGCCTTCTTTTTCAAATAAACAAAAAATGGGTTCAGTGTCCCTTTAATGTCCATAAAGATGTTGGCGCTGCCATATTGTAACTTAGGTTATCTTTTCTGTTGAGGCTATATAGGAATGGGTATAAATGGCTCACTAGAGTGTGCAACCAATGACTGTGTGGAAAATAACTGTTTCTGCACTTCCATGTTTAAAATGAATTTGAAAGCCCACAATATTCAGAATTAAATTACAGGAAAGGAGAACAAAATACTATACATAATGAAAGTATATTGCAAAGTTGTTTTACTACATATATTTAAACAATTTCTAATAATATCTTGAGGTGTTTAATGTACTTTTAATTGTCTGTGGCATTCTTTTGCAACAGCATTGGTCCATGTTGAACAGTGTTATTAAAGTGAAGGTCAATTTGGATGAATTAGTGCCTGGTTTTAAATTATTCTATGTGTAACACCCTTTCCTGACCTTCCCTGAGGTGGGTGATAGTGTAATGCTGTCTACCTGTTTCGTGTATGAGAACTAAGCCTCCGCAGAGTGGGAGTAGGAGGGGGGTTGAAATCAGGTATATAAGGGATGCCTGTATGACGCAGTGCCTCCACCTATAGGGGACACCCTAGAATAATAGGGTGTGGGGTCCTATAAGATTTTAGTACAAAAAGAAAACAAGTAATAACCACACAAGAAATATTCAAATAAAATGTTACTTTGATTATTATAAAGTGTTTAACCAATAACATACAGTGCAACAAATACAAATAATAATATTAATCACAATATCTTCTTATGACATCAGTATACCTTTTTTTTAACTCAGAAGTCCTTCATGAGCTCATGAAATAATAACATAACTGTTGTTGTAAAATACTTTGAGGTGGTGCTGTACAATGCAATTTCATATACTAAATAGAATTTAGTTTAGGTAATTATCCCTTGCTGCTTGTGAACGAAGCTAGAGAGCGCTGCTTGTGATCGATGCAGTGCTCAAGGAAACTTCTCCTCAGAAATACTGAACATAAGTCTCTACCTTATTACTGAATTTCAGCAATCCACTTGCCTTATACTGCAAAGTCAGTCACTCTTTTACTACAAACAGCTGCAGAAATCTCACAGTTATGCCCTTATGTAATGTAGCTTTATAAATCATTATAAGTCAGTGTATTTGTGCAAACTGTTCAGGCAGAATAACTTATAGGATATTCTCTGGGTTATCTCTTTACTATACATCACACTCAGTTACTTCCTTATGTAATGCAGCTGTGCAATCCATTTAGTGTATTTATGCAAACTGTTTAGGCAGAATAACTTCTAGAATATTCTCTGGGTTATCTCTTTAATATACAACTCTGCAGCACATCACACTCAGTTACTTCCTTATGTAATGCAGCTGTGCAATCCATTTAGTGTATTTATGCAACTGTTTAGGCAGAATAACTTCTAGAATATTCTCTGGGTTATCTCTTTAATATACAACTCTGCAGCACATCACACTCAGTTACTTCCTTATGTAAGGCAGCTGTGCAATCCATTTAGTGTATTTATGCAACTGTTTAAGCAGAATAACTTCTAGAATATTCTCTGGGTTATCTCTTTAATATACAACTCTGCAGCACATCACACTCAGTTACTTCCTTATGTAAGGCAGCTGTGCAATCCATTTAGTGTATTTATGCAACTGTTTAAGCAGAATAACTTCTAGAATATTCTCTGGGTTATCTCTTTAATATACAACTCTGCAGCACATCACACTCAGTTACTTCCTTATGTAAGGCAGCTGTGCAATCCATTTAGTGTATTTATGCAACTGTTTAGGCAGAATAACTTCTAGAATATTCTCTGGGTTATCTCTTTAATATACAACAACTCTGCAGCACATCAGATATGACTAGTATATCTTGTATCTTGCATTTAGTTAACATGAAGTTATGGAGATCTTAAAACAGCAGATAATGGCTGACACTCACAGTACAAATAAAAGGTTCAAACTTCTGTCTTCAGCAGCCACATGTAGCAATGTCTGAACTGTCTCTGGAATCCATGCATTAGTCGGAATACCTTCTTTCAGCTTGGAAACAGCAACTTTTTTCCCCCATCTCAAAGTCTGTGCAAGCTCCACACTTCTCTTAACACCTAAGAAAATCTCCTCAGCACTAACAACTCCTCCCCCTTCCCAGATAGCATTTCTCTTCCTCAATACAACTATTACAGCAGCCATCTTGGGTAAGGGCAAGGTCCTTACATATGAAAAACAACAGCACTTTAATTCATCAAAATTGACATTTCACTCCTTTTCTTCAAAAACGTACCTTTTCTCTTGTAAGGTGTATCCAGTCAACGGATCATCCATTACTTGTGGGATATTCTCCTTCCCAACAGGAAGCTGCAAGAGGATCACCCACAGCATAGCTGTCTATATAGCTCCTCCCCTTCCTGACACCTCCAGTCATTCTCTTGCAGCTCTCGACAAACATGGAAGCAGTTAGAGAGATGTGTTAAACCAGTTGCTCCGCCATGGAGTTTAAATTTGGTTCTTAAAGTTCTCCAAGGGGTTCCGTTTGAACCTCTTCATTCCATAGATATCAAGCTTTTATCTTGGAAAGTTCTGTTTTTGGTAGCTATTTCCTCGGCTTGTAGAGTTTCCGAGTTATCTGCCTTACAGTGTGATTCCCCTTATCTGATCTTCCATGCAGATAAGGTAGTCTTGCGTACTAAACCTGGGTTTTTACCTAATGTGGTATCTAATAAGAATGTCAATCAGGAGATTGTTGTTCCATCACTGTGTCCTAATCCTTCTTCAAAGAAGGAACGTCTATTACACAATCTTGACGTGGTTCATGCTTTAAAGTTTTATTTACAAGCTACTAAAGATTTTCGTCAAACATCTGCTTTGTTTGTTGTCTACTCTGGACAGAGGAGAGGCCAAAAGGCTTCGGCAACCTCTTTCTTTTCGGCTAAGTAAAATACGCTTATCTTATGAGACTGCTGGCCAGCAGCCTCCTGAAAGGATTACAGCTCATTCTACAAGAGCTGTGGCTTCCACATGGGCTTTTAAAAATGAGGCTTCTGTTGAACAGATTTGCAAGGAGGCGACTTGATCTTCGCTTCATACTTTTTCAAAGTTTTATAAATTTGATACTTTTGCTTCTTCGGAGGCTATTTTTGGGAGAAAGGTTTTACAGGCAGTGGTACCTTCTGTTTAAGTACCTGCCTTGTCCCTCCCTTCATCCGTGTACTTTAGCTTTTAATTGGTATCCCACAAGTAATGGATGATCCATGGACTGGATACACCTTACAAGAGAAAACATAATTTATGCTTACCTGATAAATTTATTTCTCTTGTGGTGTATCCAGTCCACGGCCCACCCTGTCATTTTAAGGCAGGTATATTTTATTTTTTAAACTACAGTCACCACTGCACCCTATGGTTTCTCCTTTCTCTTGCTTGTCTTCGGTCAAATGACTGGAGGTGGCAGGAAGGGGAGGAGCTATATAGACAGCTCTGCTGTGGGTGATCCTCTTGCAGCTTCCTGTTGGGAAGGAGAATATCCCACAAGTAATGGATGATCCGTGGACTGGATACACCACAAGAGAAATAAATTTATCAGGTAAGCATAAATTATGTTTTTTAATCTTGACAGCCGCTGCAGCGCTTCCTCCACCCGTCGCAAGCCCTCTTCGCGTGTCTGCTGTAGCGGCTTTCAGGATTAAAAGGTAAATTTTTGAAGAAAAGGAGTGAAATGTAATTTTTCATGACTTAAAGTGCCCTTGTTTTTAATAGGTTTATTAAAGACCAGGCACTAATTCATCCAAATTGACCTTCACTTTAAGTTGCATTTGTAAATGAAATGTATCTTATTCTAGTATAAAAAAAACACTATTCACTTCAGTAGCTAAAAAAATTGTTCTTTTATGAAGATTTTCCTTTCTCCCTGTAGTGACTTACAAAGCTGGCAATTTAAATGTAAACCTCACTCTTTTTTTTGTTGTTTTAAAACAATTTCCACAATAATGTCCATAGCTTTACTGCTATCTAGGAAAGGTAGCCATTATAATTGTAAAACATTTAACTTTCAGAGAGCTATTCCAACTTTTTCTTCTCACCTGAATGTCTATATATATATATATATATATATATATATATATATATATATATATATATATATATATATATATATATATATATATATATATATATATATATATATATATATATATATATATATATATATATATATATATATATATATATATAATGTACAGACAATAGGAAGGCATTCACCATTATAAAAGTATAAAAGTATAACACTATTTCATAGTTAACTTTTTCGGGGTTACCCCTGTCCTCAGACCAGGTCTGAGTCATGGTCATGGTCTGAGGACAGGGCTAACCCCGAAAACATTAACTATGAAATAAAGAGTTATACTTTTATAACGGTGAGTGCCTTCCTAGTGTCTGTACATTATCTATGTTATGTTGAAGAGCACCCCGGATGTTGACTGTTAAAGTGTGTGCTGACTCCCCTCTGCATATTATTATCTATATAGAGTATATATGTATATAAAGTTTATGCCGATCATTAAGAAAGTATTTCCCCCTTCTCTTAAAGTTTTTCAATACGCACACCCTCTTATATACAAACGTTAAAAAAAAAAAAAAGCTATGATAAAGGCTTACTAGCCCCCTCTATTTATACATAACATATGAAATTATGAGTTTTTAATTTTTTAAATGATAGACTTCATTCTGTCTCTCTCCCATCTTTATCTGCATTTCACTATTCCCTTTTTGGGCTTTCTCTCTTCTTCCTCATTTTATCTCTCTAACAATCTCTTTTGCCTCCTACTGTCCCCCTTTCTATCTTGCAATCTCTATCTCTATCTTGCAAACTTTATTTTTATGCTGTAAGAGTTATTAGTCATTGTCATTAGTTTCCATATAAAAATAACACACTAATAATGCAGTAGATTAAAACAGCATGCTCAAAGACCAGGCACTCAACTGCTCATGCAGAGTACAGTAGAGGCAAACATGTCACACCTCAAAATAAAAGCTAGCAGCTCTAATTTATAAACTATAAATGTGAGATAATAGAGCAAATATCATAGTGTATTATGTGTTCTATACAAGAGCCAAATCTAGCAGCTTGTGAAGCACTAAACCACAAAAAATGACAGCCTTTGGTTCAGGTATGCCTTAAGGGAACAGTAAAGTCATCATTAGACATTCATTATTTAGACAGAGCATACAATTTTAAACAATTTTCCAATTTACTTCTATTATTTAATTTGCTCCCTTCTTTTGTTGTCATTTGCTGAAAGGTAAGCTCAGGTACAGCAAAGAACCTAGGTTCTAACTGCTGACTGGTGGCTGCATATATATATATATATATCGATTGTCATTGGCTCACCCATGTGTTCAGCTAAAAACCAGTAGTGCATTGCTGCTCCTACAACAAATGATACCAAGAGAATGAAACAAATTTGATAATAGAAGTAAACTGGAAAATTGTTTAAAATTGTATGTTCTACATAAATCATGAACTAATTTTTTTTGGGTTTCATACCCCTTTAAGTTTCTATTGATATAAGCTAAACATAGTGAAACAACAGTTTAGTCCTCCATTTTCAAGTATGCCACAAATATCCCTAACATATATCTTCTTATTAGTAAATGCCTACCCTGCACTATTAGCCAGTACTTATCAGTGTCGTGTAGCTGTACATATTCTTGCAATGTGCACTGCAGGCAGGACTCTGTATAATAGATCTCTGGAGGTGCAGAACTTTATATCTAAAGAGACATAGACAGTGTGGGCAATCCTGTGTTTGAAAGACTACAACTCACAGCAAACCCCAGAAAGTGACATTTCTTAAACTTTATCAAAATGTTTAGTTGAGGCTGAAACAAAGACAGAGGGGCATATTTATCAAGCTCCATATGGAGCTGCTCCATAACTTGTCCGGCTAATCTGAGGCCGCGGACACAAAACAACCCGATCGAATACGATCAGGCTGATTGACAACCCTGCTAGCGGCCCATTGGTTGCAAATTTGCAGGGGGCTGTAATGCACCAGCAGTTCACAAGAACTGCTGGTGAAATGCTAAATGCTGACAGCGTATGCTATCGGCATTTATCAATGTGCGGCAGACATGATACGCTACTTTGTATCATGTCCATTCGCACATTGATGAGGCATAATATCAGATGTACCCAGACCAGACTTTCAACTCCTGGTGCTAGATCTGTAAGTACTCACATATTCAGCATTATTGAAATTACAGATTCCACTGTTTGAAATAAATGGCTTTTTTCTCCTGTTGTGGAATTTATCACTTCAGGATTGTGAACACTGCAAGATGTGGGAGGGCTACAGTAAGAGCTTCTCCACCAAGTATAAAAAAAATTGCTGGTTTAGTAAAAGCAGATTTTTTTTTTTTTTTACAATATTGGTCTAGATTATGAGTGGCACACTAACTAATGTGTGTGAGCGAAAAGGAGATTATCACATATTTTTGCGCGCCTCAGGTTTTTCACTCGTATTACAAGTTGAAAGTAAAGGCAATGAAGTTAACACACGTTGGGTTACCTTGACAACAATCTAATAAAAATTATTTAAAAAAATATTGTACAAAAAAGTTATAAAGGCTAAAAAATATAAGGTCTCAGTTGTTACAATTTTTTTTTCTAAATATATATATATATATACATATATATGTGTACATATGTATTTATATATATATATATATATATATATATATATATATATATGTGTGTGTGTGTGTGAATTTAGAGACATTTATACACATATAAACAGCACATAAATACATACTGTGGGGCCGATTTATCAAGTTTCTGTCCGACATAATCCGCTCAGCGTCTCATGTCCGAGAGACATCGCTGAATTCTGACAGCAAATTTTGTTGGCATTTAACATTGCACAGGCAGTTCTGGTGAGCAGATTCGGCCGCTAGCAGATTGGCTGCTTTCAGGGGGTGTAAATCAACCTGATCGTATGAGAACGGGGGGATTGATGCCCACAGCCTCAGGGGCAGCGGACCAGTTAAGGAGCAGTGGTCTTAAGACCGCTGCTTCTTAACTGCTGTTTCCGGCAAGCCTTAAGGCTGCGCAGAAGCTGGGGCATCAGGGGCCATTTGGCTCTTGATAAATCGGCCCTGTATGTATACATATAAACACATGTATAGTGCATTAGAGTCCTTTAATGTTAAGTAGATAAAAAAAAGGAAAAAAACTAAATTTATGCTTACCTGATAAATTTATTTATTTCCGGATATGGTGAGTCCACAACGTCATCATTTACTGTTGGGAATATTACTCCTAGCTAGCAGGAGGAGGTAAAGAGAACCAAAGTAAGGTTGTTAAGTATCACTTCCCTTTTCACAAACCCCAGCCTTTCTACCGAAGGGAAATGGAAAAAGGAATAATACAAAGGTGTAGAGGTGCCTAACGTTTAGACAAAAATAACTGTCTTAATAAAACGGGTGGGGTCGTGGACTCACCATATCCAGAAAGAAAGGAATTTATCAGGTAAGCATAAATTTTCTTTTCTAAGATATGGCGAGTCCACAACGTCATCATTTACTGTTGGGAACCGAAACCCAAGCTACAGGACACAGATAACTAGGGAGGGACAAGACTGGTAGACCTAAACAGAAGGCACCACCGCTTGAAAAACCTTACTCCCAAAAAAACCCTCAGCCGAGGCAAAAGAATAAAAAAAAATTTTTTTTAAAAAGTATGCAGAGAAGACTAAGTTGCAACCTTGCAATCTGTTGCACAGAAACTTCATAGTTGAAGGCCCAAAAAAAGGAAACAGCCTTTGTGGAATGAGCTGTATTATCTCAGGAGGCTGCTGACCAGCAGTCTTATAAGTAAAACAAATTTTACTTCTCAACCATAGAGAAGAAAAGCATCAGTAGCTTTCTGACTCTACATTTTCCTGAAAAACAAACAAACAGGACAGAGGACTCGCGAAAATCCTTAGTCGCCTATAGGTAGAATAGGTAGAATTTCAGTCTGATTGTACAACCAACGTTCCTTATGAGAAGAAGGATTAGGACCTAGAGAAGGAACAACAATTTCCTAATTAATATTTCTATTAGAAACCACTGAAGGAAGAAAACCCAACCTCGATCGAAGAACCACCTTATCAGCATGAAAGATTCCAAAACCCTCTGAGCAGAAGAGATAACAAAAAGAAATAAAGCCTTCCAAGATAATAATCCTAATATCTATGGAAAACAAAGACTCAAAGAGAGCCCGCTGCAAAACCTTAAGAACCAGGGAAAGTCTCCAAGTAGGAAAAACAGACTTAAACACAGGCCTGCTTCTGACTAGGGCCTGACAAAAAGATAAAACATCTAGCACATCCACCAGACGTTTGTGAAACAATTCCTACTCCAGACCTTCATGGATAAAGGACAAAACCCTAGGAATCACAACCTGACTCCAAGAGTAGCCCTTGGATTTGCGCCAAAAGGAATTCACTCCATACCCTATGGTAAATCTTTCTAGAAACAGGCTTCTGAACCTGAATCAAGGTCACACATGACTGACTCAGAAGAGCTATGCTTAGATAGAACTAAGTGTTTAATCTCCAAGTGATCAGCTTCAGAGAAATGAGACCTGGATGAAAGAATGGACCCTGTGAAAGAAGATCCTTCCCCAGAGATAACCTTCAAGATCGAAGATAAATGACATCTTCACAAGGTCTGTATACCGGGTCCTGCTAAGTCACGCAGGAGCTATAGAGATACCAATGTTCTCTCCTGTTTGATACAAGCATGACTCGTGAAAGGAGGAAAACAGGAATGCTAGACTAAAATCCCAAGGAACCACCAGAGCAACTATAAAGGTAGCCTGTGGATCTCTTGACCTTGAACCGTACCTTGGAAGATTGGCGTTCTGCCCAGAGGCCATCAGATCTAACTCCAGCCCCCCCCCATTTGAGGGTTAACCTGGAGAACACCACCGGATGGACAACCCATTCCCTGGGATGAAATTCTATCTGCTCAGGAAGACCTCTTCCCAGATGTCTACACCTAGAATGTGGATTGCAGATAGACAGCCATTGTGAGCCACCTCCTTCATGGCTAAGGAACCCTGAGTTCCTTCTCGAGCCACTGAGGTGATATTGTCCAACTGGAACCTGATAAACCGACTAAGGACAACTGAGTACAAGCTCTCAGAGCATTGGAAATCACTCTCCACTCCAAGATGTTGATGGGGAGAGCATACTTCTCTTGTGTCAAAAGTCCTGTGCCTTTAATGAGTTCCAGACTGCTCCCCAGCCCAGCAGGCTGGCGTCCATGGTCACACACACCCAGGAATGTCTCCAGAAACCTGTGCCCTGAGACAAATACTCCTGAGAAACCACCACGGAAAGCATCTCTTAAAACAGAACAAGAGCTGTCCTCTGAAAAAGATGCCAAAATGTCACCTCCTCCATGTACCAAGGCAAAAAGAATGACTGGGGGTTGTGGGAAGGTAAGTGATACTTAACAGCCTTGCTGTGGTGCTCTTTGCCTCCTCCTGCTGGCCAGGAGTTATATCCTGAACAGTAAATGATGACATTGTGGACTCACCATATCTTAGGAAACAAATCATATTTATGCAATATTTATATCTAATAAAGTGTAATATGTATTGTGTATTCACTGTAAATATTTCACTTTCCAATGTTCTGCATTTTCCACTGTTCTATGTATTTGTAAATAAGTAGATATTGAGAGAGAGAGAGAGAGAGAGAGAGAGAGAGAGAGAGAGAGAGAGAGAGAGAGAGAGAGAGAGAGAGAGAGAGAGAGAGAGAGAGAGAGAGAGAGAGAGAGAGAGAGAGAGAGAGAGAGAGAGAGAGAGAGAGAGAGAGAGAGAGAGAGAGAGAGAGAGAGAGAGAGAGAGAGAGAGAGAGAGAGAGAGAGAGAGAGAGAGAGAGAGAGAGAGAGAGAGAGAGAGAGAGAGAGAGAGAGAGAGAGAGAGAGAGAGAGAGAGAGAGAGAGAGAGAGAGAGAGAGAGAGAGAGAGAGAGAGAGAGAGAGAGAGAGAGAGAGAGAGAGAGAGAGAGAGAGAGAGAGAGAGAGAGAGAGAGAGAGAGAGAGAGAGAGAGAGAGAGGTAAATTAGTTAGAAGGGGGAGGGTTAGAGAGCTTTTTGGGAGGGATCAGGCAGGTGGGAAGGTAAGGGAGTAATCCTACACTAAGGAAAGTAATAATAAAAAAAGTGTATAACTGCATACTAGCAGACTCTCTGCTAGCACTTAAGATGGAGGTTCCAAGTGTAGGGGTGGGGGAGGGAAGAGAGCTGTTTGGACGGGATCAGGGAGAGATCAGAGGGTGGGAAGTGTCAGGTGGGAGGCTAACCTCTACACTAAAGCTAAAATTAATCTTACAAGCTACCTAATTTACCCCTTCACTGTGGGGAATAATAAAAGTGTGGTTAGCGGCCTTCTAATTAGCAAAAAGCAATGGCAAAGCCATATATTTCTGCTATTTTTGAACAAAGGGGATCCAAGGGAAGCTTTTACAATCATTTGTGCCATGATTGCACAAGCAGTATGTAAATAATTTCAGTGAGAAACCCAAAGTTTGTTAAAAAGTTAACGTTATATTTTATTTTATCGCATTTGGCGGTGAAATGATGGCATAAAATATACAAAAATGGGCCTAGATCAATATTTTGACTAACTATTGATTGGGAGAAATGCATTGAGGTTATGGCCCCTAGTTATCAAGCCGTCAACCTCAAATACACTGGAATTCTGCAGCGTATTTGTGGCGAGGCTGATTCGCCTTAGTTATCAAGCCCTAGACACCGGCAAAAGTAGAATCTAGTGACGTAAGCTTTGATCCGCCGGACTCAGTCCAACACAGATCAATTCTTACGTCACTCCAGATATTCACAAGTTCGGCACTATCTGACTACTTTTGCTAGTTATCAAAAAACTAGCAGGTACGCACGGCACTTTTCCGGCCCAGCATACCTGGTTTTCAAAACGCTGCCCTGGAGGCGGCGGATCCCATAGGAATCAATGGGGGTCTGACCATAGCGAAAGTTCATCTTCGCTGCTGCCAGACATCCCATTGATTCCTATGGGAGTTGTCTACAACTAACACCCTAACATGTACCCCGAGTCTAAACACCCCTAATCTGTCCCCCCTACACCGCCGCAACTAAATAAATGTATTACCCCCTAAACCGCCGCTCCCAGAGCCCACCGCCACTCTAATAAACTGATTAACCCCTAAACCGCCGCTCCCGGTCCCTGCCACAACTATAATATATGTATTAACCCCTAAACCGCCGCTCCCGGACCCCACCGCCACCTATATTAAACTTATTAACCCCTATCCTGCCCCCCTACACCGCAGTAAATTTATTAAGCCTTACCCTAACACCCCCCTAACTTAAATATTAAATAAATCTAAAAAATATTTATCTTATTAACTAAATTAATCCTATTTAAAACTAAATACTTACCTTTAAAATAAACCCTAAGATAGCTACAATGTAATTAATAATTATATTGTAGCTATCTTAGGATTTATTTTTATTTTACAGGCAACTTTCAATTTATTTTAACTAGGTACAATAGCTATTAAATAGTTATTAACTATTTAATAGCTACCTAGTTAAAATAAAGAGAAATTAACCTGTAAAATAAAAACTAGCCTAAGTTACAATTACACCTAACACTACACTATACTTTAATAAATTATTCCTATTTAAAACTAAATACTTACCTGTAAAATAAACCCTAAGATAGCTACAATGTAATTAATAATTACATTGTAGCTATTGTAGGATTTATATTTATTTTACAGGTAACTTTGTATTTATTTTAGCTAGTTAGAATAGTTATTAAATAGTTATTAACTATTTAATAACTACCTAGCTAAAAGAAATACAAAATTACCTGTAAAATAAATCCTAACCTAAGTTACAATTAAACCTAACACTACACTATCATTAAATTAGTTAAATAAATGAGCTACAAATAATTACAATTAAATTCAATTAAATTAACTAACTAAAGTACAAAAAATAAAAAAGCTAAGTTACAAATAATAAAAAAAATAAGTCAAACATTTCAAAAATATTACAACAATTTTAAGTTACTTACACCTAATCTAAGCCCGCTAATAAAATAACAAAGCCCCCCAAAATAGAAAAATTCCCTACCCTATTCTACATTAAAAAGTTACCAGCTCTATTACCTTATCAGCCCTTAAAAGGGCCTTTTGCGGGGCATGCCCCAAAAAAATCAGCTCTTTTGCCTGTAAAAAAAAATACAACCCCCCAACATTAAAACCCACCACCCACATACCCCTAATCTAACCCAAATCCCCCTTAAATAAACCTAACACTACCCCCCTGAAGATCATCCTACCTTGAGCCGTCTTCAGCCAGCTGACCACTGATGGAACCGAAGAGGAGATCCGGAGCGGCAGAAGTCATCATCCAAGGGGCGCTGAAGAAGTCTTCCATCTGATTGAAGTCAACATCCAGGCGGTGCTGAAGAGGTCTTCCATCCGATTGAAGTCTTCATCCATGCGGTGTCTTCAATCTTCATCCATCCGGAGCGGAGCCATCTTCAGACGAGCCGACGCTTAGCCATCCTCTTCTTCCCGACGACTAACGATGAATGAAGGTTCCTTTAAGGGACGTCATCCAAGATGGTGTCCCTTCAATTCCGATTGTCTAATAGGATTCTATCAGCCAATCGGAATTAAGGTAGGAAAAATCTGATTGGCTGATTCAATCAGCCAATCAGATTGAAGTTCAATCCGATTGGCTGATCCAATCAGCCAATCAGATTTTTCCTACCTTAATTCTGATTGACTGATAGAATCCTATCAGCCAATCGGAATTGAAGGGATGCCATCTTGGATGACGTCCCTTAAAGGAACCTTCATTCGTCGTTAGTCGTCGGGAAGAAGAGGATGGCTCCGCGTCTGCTCGTCTGAAGATGGCTCCGCTCCACTCCTCTTCAGCGCCGCCTGGATGTTGACTTCAATCGGATGGAAGACTTCTTCAGCGCCCCTTGGATGATGACTTCTGTCGCTCCGGATCTCCTCTTCGGTTCCATCGGTGGTCGGCTGGCTGAAGACGGCTCAAAGTAGGATGATCTTCAGGGGGGTAGTGTTAGGTTTATTTAAGGGGGGTTTGGGTTAGATTAGGGGTATGTGGGTGGTGGGTTTTAATGTTGGGGGGGTTGTATTTTTTTTTTACAGGCAAAAGAGCTGAATTCTTTGGGGCATGCCCCGCAAAAGGCCCTTTTAAGTGCTGCTAAAGTAATAGAGCTGGTAATTTTTTAATGTAGAATAGGGTAAGGAATTTTTTTATTTTGGGAGGCTTTGTTATTTTATTAGGGGGCTTAGATTAGGTGTAAGTAGCTTAAAATTGTTGTAATATTTTTGAAATGTTTGTAACTTATTTTTTTTATTTTTTGTAACTTAGCTTTTTTATTTTTTTGTACTTTAGTTAGTTTATTTAATTGAATTTAATTGTAGTTATTTGTAGCTCATTTATTTAACTAATTTAATGATAGTGTAGTGTTTTAATTGTAATTTACATTAGGATTTATTTTACAGGTAATTTTGTATTTCTTTTAGCTAGGTAGTTATTAAATAGTTAATAACTATTTAATAACTATTCTAACTAGTTAAAATAAATACAAAGTTACCTGTAAAATAAATATAAATCCTACAATAGCTACAATGTAATTATTAATTACATTGTAGCTATCTTAGGGTTTATTTTACAGGTTAGTATTTAGTTTTAAATAGGATTAATTTATTAATTAATTTATTAAAGTATAGTGTAGTGTTATGTGTAATTGTAACTTAGGTTAAATAAAATATACTAAGTCTATTAGGGAGATGGTGTCAAAAATCTACTTATTATTAATTATTGTTTGGGTGCAGACCCTGTAAAACACATAAATTTACTGCAAGTTTCAAGAGAGAAAATTTGAAGAGGACACTGTAGTGTTCTCTCCGAAATAGACAGGGATTTCAGCACTCCATAGAGTAAACAATTATTTATTTAAATCAATGCACACATTCAAAAGAATTTATTAAGAGCAGGTGTTCTAAGGCTTGCACGCAACCAAACAACTCCATGCATAGTAACTCAATTAGTACACAAGTAAATAGGGCAACACCTAGACATGTGCATGGCGAAAAAATTCGGTTTGGTTCGGATCGGATTGATTCGGAATTTTTCGAAGTTCGGTTCGGATCGATTCGAATTCGGAAAATGTCGAATCGATTCGTTTCGGATTTGTTTCGGATTCATTCGGATTTGAAGAAATTCGGCTGGATTCGGTTCGATTCAGTTCGATTCGGTTCGATTCGGTTCGTAAATTCGGCAATTCGGTAAGTGTTAGGTGTGATTAGACTAGTATTATACTGTATATTAGGTGTTAACCTAACATACTGTATAATACTAGTGTAATCCAATGGCCATCCCAATTTACGAATCGATTCGATTCGGAAAATTCGGCAAAATTTGAATTCGGAAATTCGGTTCGATCCGAATTGCCGAATCGAACCGAATCGAACATGTCTAGCAATACCTATCTCAGAGGGTAACCCAAACGAGCTTGTAAAGCTTGTTACCTTGAGGACAATCTTAGGATCTATGCCAATTAATTGTGTGCTGAGCAAAAAAGGTGTAACAGGAATTACATGCTTTACATTTTACACACTTTCTTCGAGAAACAATACCCTGACCAGAGGGTAGCACCAATATTGAAAAAAGGTACCGGCTACCTTGGTACTAAATAGGGATCTATGTGTCTCTAATGATAGATGTGTAATCACAGCAATAATAACAGTAACATTTGTAGTGCAAGCAATATAGGCTGTTTGAGAAATTTGTTAATAAAGCTTTCCTCATCCGCTATAACCTTGTTCAAGGCTTTAGTGTGTACGCTTTAGTACATTTTCCAGACAGTACATTCCATTATAGACTCGTAAGTCCATGAATACTTTACAAATCTCTTTTGTGCGCTTGCAATCCTCCTCCTTTTAGGATGATGAAAGTCCAGGTGCGGTGCCTGCTTGCTGCTGTAGTTAGAAGAGCTGTGTACTGCATCGAATGCCACTCAGGGGCTGGTTCTCAGCTGTGCAAATGACGTCACACGCCAACGGCCGTTTCACCCCCCATGTGACTGAATGTCATTGGGGCTTCCTCAGAGCGTATACTTTGCAACTCCATATGCGCTCTATTTAAACTCAGCCCTTACTTTGGATTGGTGAAAGTATCTTCAGTGAAAATTGAAACAGTGTTTATTATTGGTCAGATATAACCCGTAAAGCCATTAGTTCTCACAATAGCCATACTAACAGCAACAATATGGTAACATATTATGACCATTTCAGTGATTGCAGATATAAAAAACAAAAACCAAAAACATTGTTTGCACATGATTACAGAATAATTACTTCCAGCAAGGCTAATCCAGCGCAAAATAAACAGTGAGAAGTAGAAAATTAGAAAATTATTGTTAATCACTATTTTGGATTTTACGGCTCAGGGAGAATGATAACCCTTTTTCCTATACCATAACTAAATTAATACCATAGTATTCTTATATAAATTATGCAAATTTTAACCTTTATAGAAAAGGGGCAAAATCTAGTTTTTCATTCAGGCCATTTGGTGACAATGTTTTTAGTCGAAATATCCATGCTACTTCTTTCCTAAGTAGTAAATTATCTATATCGCCACCTCTGCCATGTAAAGAGCATCTTTCGATACCTATAACTTTTAAATCATCTGTAGAGCAGTTGTGGCAGAGTTTAAAATGCAGGGCTATATTGCTATTTATAGTGCCATCCTAACTTAGGTTAGTTTTTATTTTACAGGTTAATTTCTCTTTATTTTAACTAGGTAGCTATTAAATAGTTAATAACTATTTAAAAGCTATTGTACCTAGTTAAAATAAATTGAAAGTTGCCAGTAAAATAAAAATAAATCCTAATATAGCTACAATATAATTATTATTTATATTGTAGCTATCTTTGGGTTTATTTTAAAGTTAAGTATTTAGTTTTAAATAGGATTAATTTAGTTTATAAGAGAAATATTATTTAGATTTATTTAATTAATATTTAAGTTAGGGGGTGTTAGGGTTAGGGTTAGACTTAGGTTTAGGGGTTAATAAATTTATTACAGTGGCGGTGGTGTAGGGGGGGCAGGATAGGGGTTAATAAATTTATTATAGGTGGTGATGGTGTAGGGGTGGCAGATTAGGGGTTAATAAGTTTAAGATAGGTTGCGGCGGGGTTCGGGTGCGGTGGTTTAGGTGTTAAACTATTTATTTAGTTGGGGCGAGGTCCGGGATCCGCAGGATAGGGGTTAATACATTTATTATAGGTGGCGGCGGTATGGGGGGGCAGGATAGGGGTTACTAGGTATAATGTAGGTGGCGGCGGTGTCCGGGAGCGGCAGTTTAGGGGTTAATACATTTATAAGAGTTGCGGCGGGGTCTAGGAGCAGTGGTTTAGGGGTTAATAACTTTATTTAGTTGCGGGGGGCTCCGGGGTGCCGGTATAGGGGGTAGAACAGTATAGTTAGTGGGGGTACTTAGTGACAGCTTGTCAATAAAGCTGTAAAAAAGCCGAAGAGCAGCGAGATCGGATGAGTGATAACTCTCACAGTCCGCTGCTCATCGCCCCGTACTTGGTGCGCGGCTTTTTGACAGATTTCTTCATAACTTAGGCAAAATTTTTCAGGTCTCCGAGCTTAGGCGGGCTTATAGGACCGGCGGAAGCAGGTAAAGTAGACACGTTGATAACTAGAGGCCTATGTGTCTTACATTTTGGGACTTGTGTGTAATACACAGACTCTCGTTGCTCCATAGCGGACCCGGACTTCCATCTAATCAAGCCTTCCATCGCTTGTTGCCTGTTTCCCCGCATGCAGACATTTGAGGACTGGTTACCGCATGACCATCTTTTAATGCACATGTTTATCGTATTTCTAGTAAGTGCAATCATTTGCTTGGTGCACTTTGCTTTATGTTTAATAAATTACCTTGAGTCGGAGCTGCGCTGTGTTCTTCTATCTATTTGCACAGATGTCAATACTTTGGGTTGTCTACTAAAAAAAATATATAGTTTTGATAGGTAAATAAATGTAGTGATGGCAAAAATGTTAAAAATGCTCTGGTCTTTTAGGGAAGTCTTAGTCGGAACTGCCCAGTCCTTAAGGGGTTAGATAGTGGGTCAGAGCCAATGCTGCCCATATGCCCATATGTATGAGCCTCCACTGTTTAGACCTTTTGAATATACTTTATATTATTAAAGTGAATGTAAACTTTAATGAATTAAAGGCCAGTATCAAATAATAATCTTAAAAAGAGGGGCAATTTAAGTTTTAAGTTTACAAAGTTTACAAAGATCCTTATTTTTAAAATACCTTTGCGTTATGGTAAACATAACTCCGATCCTGCGCCCACAGATCCTGCTTTCATTAGCATATAGATAATGAATCTGTCTTCCTCCAATTGTTGCATTGCCCCACGAGCTGGATGCCAAAGGGTGCACACAATGAAGCTAGATTCATCATCGTTCTGCTAAAGAAAGCAGCAGATGCGGGCGGTGGACCGGCGTGATGTTTACCATAATGCAAAGGTATATATTTTAAAAAATAAGAATCTTTTTTAAACTTTAATGAATTAAAGTGACTCTGTTTTCAAGTTTATTATTTAATATTGGTCTTTAATATAGCGCTGCCGAATCTGTTGGCGCTCTACAAATAACCAATAATAATAATAATTATTTAATAGTGGCCTTTAATTCATTAAAGTTTACATTCACTTTAAAACAATCATTGTGTCTCCCTTTGAAGCAAAATGTTTTTTTCTATCACCATTTTTTTTTTAATGATTGAATGTGATCTATTGGATAGCAACATAAGCTTGATATAGAATGACCATGGTCTAAGAAATGTTTGGCTGGTCACTTTTACCTGTTTCTAGAAATATATAAAGAAAATGGTAACTAACGGCTAGATTTAGAGTTTGGCGGCCAAAGGGGTGCGTTAGCCACGTGTGCTTTTTTTCTCCCGCACCTTTTAAATACCGCTGGTATTTAGAGTTCACAGAATGGCTGGGTTTTCAGTGCGTTAGGCTCCAAAAAGGGAGCGTAGAGCATAATTTAACGCCACTGCAACTCTAGATAGATTAGGGGTTAATAAGTGTAGGCAGGTGGAGGCAACGGTAAGGGGGGCAGATTAGGGGTTAATAAATATAATATATTGGTCGGTGGTGTTAGGGGCAGCAGATTAGGGGTTCATAGGGATAACGTAGGTGGCAGCAGCGTGCGGACGGCATATTAGGGGTTAAAAAAAATTAATAGAGTGGCGGCGATGTGGGGGGACCTCGGTTTAGGGGTACATAGGTAGTTTATGGGAGTTAGTGTACCTTAGAGCACAGTAGTTAAGAGCTTTGTAAACCGGCGTTAGCCCAGAAAGCTCTTAACTACTGACTTTTTTCTGCGGCTGGAGTTTTGTCGTTAGATTTCTAACGCTCACTTCAGCCACGACTCTAAATACCGGGGTTAGAAAGATCCCATTGAAAAGATAAGATACGCAATTGACGTAAGGGGATCTGCGGTATGGAAAAGTCGCGGCTGAAAAGTGAGCGTTCGACCCTTTAATGACTGACTCTAAATACCAGCGGTAGCCCAAAACCAGCGTTAGGAGCCTCTAACGCTGGTTTTGACGGCTACCGCCCAACTCTAAATCTAGGCCTAAGACTATAGTCTACAGAAGCCCACATACAGAAACATGTTAGTAAGATGTGAGAGCTTACATCCCATATGTTTATTACAATTAAGACCCAAATGCTGAGTATTAATTAATTAAATAAAGTCATTGTAAAAAAAAAAAAAAAATCTAATTTGGAGTTTGCCAAAATACATAATTGTTTGTATTGAAAGTAGCACATGGATTACAAGTCAAAATTAAGCTTGATTGTTTGAGTGCAATTGAATTAAATGTGCATTGGGTTATTGCTACCTCAGAGCTCTGGTTAACTGTTAACGCTCAAATAAAAAGTGCAACAAAAAACATTAAAAATAAAATTTCACAGTACAGTTGCACTCATAATAACAAATTTTTAAAAAATATTTTAAAAAAATTGGAATACAAAGTTATAAGGGCTCATAGATATGAGGACTCAGGTGTTAGAGAAAGAAAAGGCTTTAACATAGAGATACATATATATAGATGTCTAAAGATGTATATGTAAGAAGAAAAAATGGGGTTTATTTAGCAGCGCTAAAAAAAGCTAGGAAATGATGTTACCAATCTAATTTATGTTTTATACAATCTATTTTATTTAAAAATTCTTATAACACATAAAAACAACAGCAAATGCTTATCCTAATTAATAAAGGGACATCTCCCTTATACAACACTTATAAAAACAGACTAGAACCATATAATCCTAGAATTCCAGGTATAAAGGAATTAATTCTATAGATAACATATGGCAAGCAACACATTTCTAAGATAAATGGTGAATTGAATATTTAAAAGGCACAAATGTATCAGTCCTAACAGCTTTACAGTTCTTCAGTAACAAATACAGTTATAAAGTTACACAGTTACTTTCCTTGGACATATAATTGGCTCAGGTGTGCTGGATAGTTAAAAAGGCAAAAAACAGCCAATATTCTGATTTAGGTGCCAAAGCAATCGTGGTTAATGGAAATGGTTAATTTAACAGATGAATACCTTGATGTCTTTAAAGTTCAGTTTGCGTGTTTTAAAAAACGTAGTGCAAATTAGTGTAGAGGTACCTTAATCTGTCCTGGTTGCAACCGCTGATATTTTTCACTGTCAGGGATTCACAGACTGTTTGTTCCTGGTGCTTCTGATAAGTCACCTGACCTTCTCTTTGATTCAGAGGTCAGGGGTGATGTTCCGTTCTGGTGATGTAGTTTTCCTTTTTTTTGTTTTCCTTTCTTCTTATAGCCCAAATATTGTTTTCATCTGGGTTCCCTCAGACTTCTTAAGGTTTGAAGAAATCTTTGGTCAGTGTTTAGCAGTAACACCGTATTCCCTGAAGTTACCAAAGGTAGATTTTAACTTGCAGGGTCAGGAGAAAAGTTTAAAGTTGCAGGGTCACACAGCTTTGTGACAGTAGTAAATGAAGTTTAGTAGAGTGTAGCAGGTCCCATTCAAGGCGTTTCACCCTTCTGGGCTTTATCAAGAATGCTTATCCTGCTAGCTTCTGGCTTTTTAAAGGTATGAATGTGTTTTGATTGGTTCCTTCATTTCCTTTTGATTTCTATCATCACCTGTGTGGCTTCCAATGTAAAGGTGGACTTTATTTAAGTTGGTAATGATTGTTTCTGTGTTGTTATTTAGTTACATGATACACAAGGAAGAGAACTTATCATTTCTGCTTTATTAGCATTCACACAATTCAACTTATATATTTCAATTCTAAAGTGCCTTTATTAGATAATATACATTTAGATCGTGCAAACTTAAAATTACCTAAACTGAAACAAACATATAAGAATCAGAATTATCATTCCCATATCTAGAATTATTGTAAGGGGGTAAAAATTAACGATATATACATATTCCTTTTCAACAAAGGATAGTAAGTTCAACAATTTATAAATTTGTAACAATTTAAAAATGGACGAAACGAAAATATAAGAATCAGAATCATCATTCCCATATCTAGAATTATTGTTAGTGGGTAAAAATTAACGATATATACATATAAGTAAGTTCAACAATTTATAAATTTGTAACAATTTAAAAATGTATGTACAATTAAATCAGAAATTATCAATCCCATAACTAGAGTTATTGCTAGTGGGTAAAAATATGGCTTATTCAATTAATTTATTGATTTTAGGGGGATAAAAATTAATTTTTAATTACTAGAAAAATGAATTTATATAGGGCTTGTACTATCTTTGCCCAAGGTAAATTGAAATGTTATTGTTTATTTAATGTATGTGAGTATTTTCTATATAAGTGGCTGATTTAACCTGGAAAATGTTCGCATATTGTAAGAGACTTTTATAAGAAGGGGGAAATGTCTATCTCAGAGTTCAAGCCTCCAGGTTGGAGGGTATTCATTAGGTATATAATTTCAGCTTCTGCCTTTAGGAGTTTATTTTCCCAGTTTCCCCCTCTCCAGTCGGGGTGAACTTTTTTAATTCCCCAATATTTAAAATCTTTAAGGTTGTTGTTGTGTACTTCCCTAAAGTGGCAATAGATATAAGTGTCAAGGTTACCCATATCTATGCAAGAGAGGTGCTCCCTTATCCTTTCACGGAGCATTCTGGTTGTTTCTCCTATGTAAATTTTTTTACATGAACATTGAATGGCGTAAATAACGCCTTTATCTTGACATCTAATTGTGCCAATGTTTTTTTAAAACTCTTTGGATGTTTAGGTTGTCATGACTGAACTCAGTTATAAAGGGCACATTAATTTCATCTTGATTTTCTTTGATATCTTTTGTTTTATATTCTAAGAGGTCCCTCCTTGCTTTCTTATCTACCTCTTGTTTAGCTTCATTGATTACTTCTGGACTATATTCTCTTTCTAAGAATTTCCTTTCTAAGATCTTTATTTGATCCTGATAATCTGTCATTCTTGAGCAATTCTGTTTAATTCTTAAATATTGCCCTTTAGGGACATTGTCTTTCCACTTTTTCATGTGGCAGCTGTTATAATGGATTAGATTATTGGCATCCACTTTTTTAAAATGTGTTTTGGTTATTAATTGATTTTCTACAATTTCGATATCTAAGTCCAAGAAGGTGATTTGGCTTTTGCTATAAATACTGGTAAAGGATAGTCCCATTTCATTTTTATTCATATCTGTCAGAATAGTGTTTAGATCAGTTTCACTACCCCCCCATATAAAGAACAGGTCATCTATGTATCTGCTATAGAGCACAAGATCCGCGCCCAGACTATGCCTAGGGAAGAAACCTTCCTCCCAATATCCCATAAAGAGATTGGCATTGCTGGGCGCGAATCTTGTGCCCATAGCTGTTCCCTTCTTTTGAATGTAAAATCTCAAATGAGAAATAATTATGGCCTAGGATGAATTTTATTCCATCCTCTATGAATTTCTTTTGTTCCATACATAGTTTGTTGTCCCTATCTAGGGTATTTGAGATTGCCATCAATCCCAAATCATGACTTATATTGGTGTAAAGCGACGAAACGTTGCATGTCACTAATGTGTAGTGTGATTCCCACTTAATTACCTCTAATTTTTTCAAGATGTCAGTGGTATCCTTTAGGTAAGAGGGTAATTTTTTAACATAGCCCTGTAGGTATCCATCTATGTATTTCGAGAGGTTGGAGGTGAGGGAGTTAATACCCGATATTATGGGTCTACCGGGGGGATTATTTAGATTTTTATGAATCTTTGAAATATAGAATCGGTATTTTTGGAAATTTTGTAAATAGAAAATCAAATTCTTTTTTTATTTATAATTTGTTTTTCTCTTGCATCCTTTAATAATTTGGTTAGTTCACCCAGAAATTTCTTGGTTGGATTTAGTTTTAGTTCCTGATATGTATCCCCTTCATTAAGTAATCTTTGTGCTTCTTCTATATATTTATCTCTGTCCATGATTACAACCCCCTTTTTCTGCCGGTTTAATTACTATGCTGGTATTATTTTGCAATTCTTTAAGAACTGTTCTTTCTTTGTAAGTTAAATTTTTTGGTATCTTATTGTTAGTTTTTATTTTCTTAATATCTTCCTGAACCAATTTTTCGAATAATTCAATATTCCTTCATTTTTCATTTGTCGGATAAAAAGTGGATTTCGGTTTCATTTTTGAATGAATTACTTGTGGTATTACTATGTTACTATTTGAGGCCATAGGCGATATGGTGGGTGTCTCTTTTGGTTGTTGCCAATTTCTCTCTATTGGATCCCGTAGGAAATATTTTTTCAAGGTTAACTTCCTTACAAACTGGCTCACATGTATGTGTGTGTTGAATTTGTTTAATCTCGTAGAGGGAGCATAGCTAAGGCCTAAGTTTAACACTCTTTCTTCCTCTGTGGTTAGAGTTTTTTTTACTAATATTGAAAATGCCACTTTTTTTGTTGTATTTTCATTTCACTCTTTTTGTTTCCCTGTCTTTTTCTTTTTCCTCCTCTACATCCTCTCTTATTCTTTTTCTTATTCCCACTGGTGGGTCTTTTGAATGTTCTGTTTGTTTTGAAGTGCTGGGTCTTTGTGGGCTCATCTCTAAAAAATAATTCATGTTTTTTTGTTGTTCTTTCTCTTCTAATAGTGTAAATCTATTTGTGGTGTCTATTCTCCATTCTTTTTCAGGTTCTGTTTGTATTCGGGTGTTGTAAATATGTTCTCTATTATTTCTATATACCCAATCTCTATTACGGTTGTTGTACCCCTGGTATCTTGGTTTATTGTCATTTGACCAATAACTATATGCTATGTGGCCCCTTGGTTGGTTATGCCCTTCATAATAATCATCCTGTCTTCTATAGTGGTTATAGTTATGGTTCTCAAAAAAGTTACGATTTGTACGGGGTCTTCTATAGTCATTATAGCTTGGGTGTTCAGGTGGGTTTCTATTTGTATTTGTCATGTATTGTGGTCCCCTAGGTCTATAATAGTTTGTTCTGTAGTTTGATTTATATTGTTGAGGTCTGAATTCAGTAGTCTCCCTATAGTTTATCATTTTTGGAGTTCTGTCATATGGTGTCCTATTTTCTTGATTTTGATCATTGTATTGATATGACTTGGATTGGTGATAAGGGGAATTGGAATAATTTTCCCTTATGGCATGTGCATTGTGTTTGTAATTACCTGTGTTACCCTCAAAATGTTGATTTTTCTGTCTCTCTTCCCTATTATTTATTTTCTCCTCTTCTCTGTTTGCAACTTCATTATAATCTTCCTTATCCCTCTTTAATTTTCTTATTTTAACCTCCTGTAATTCCATGCTTAAATTGTCCAATTTTTTCATAATGTCTATCTGTGAATTTTTAAAGTCAACATTTTCTTTTTCATTACTTAATTTATTTTTTATGGTGATTATGTTCTTCTCAACTGTGTCAAGTGAATCTTCTTGTGATCTCTTTAAAATTTGTAATAGGGTTGTGGATGCATTTTTTAATGTCTCATCCCATTCCTTTTGGAATGTATCTTTTAATTCAAAAGTGCAATTTTTTCTCAACCTTAACCCTCTTGGTGCAATCCCTAAACTAATATATTTATCAAGAAACTTTAGTTCCATTTTTTGCTTTAATTCAGTGTTCATAAGTTTTTCTAATTCAAACATTATTTCAGTGATATTCAGATAGGGGCTTACTTTTATTCTTTCCTCATTCTCTACTATATCTTTGAGAGTTTTTTCTCTCCATGTGAAAATGTCATCTTCCATCTTAAGACAGCTCACTAGTCTGGAGTGTTAAAAACACCCCAAGAGGGAACAATAGGTATTTATGTGTAGTGTGATAGGAGCGCCTAAAGGTGGATTCCTGCTGCTAAAAAAGTTCTTCCCTCAAAGAGAACTAAATGGTGGATAAGAAGAAAAAATGGGGTTTATTTAGCAGCGCTAAAAAAAGCTAGGAAATGATGATACCAATCTAATTTATGTTTTATACAATCTATTTTATTTAAACATTCTTATAACACATAAAAACAACAGCAAATGCTTATCCTAATTAATAAAGGGACGTCTCCCTTATACAACACTTATAAAAACAGACTAGAACCATATAATCCTAGAATTCCAGGTATAAAGGAATTCATTCTATAGAGGGGGAAACTGGGAAAATAAACTCCTAAAGGCAGAAGCTGAAATTATATACCTAATGAATACCCTCCAACCTGGAGGCTTGAACTCTGAGATAGACATTTCCCCCTTCTTATAAAAGTCTCTTACAATATGCGAACATTTTCCAGGTTAAATCAGCCACTTATATAGAAAATACTCACGTACATTAAATAAACAATAACATTTCAATTTACCTTGGGCAAAGATAGTACAAGCCCTATATAAATTCATTTTTCTAGTAATTAAAAATGAATTTTTATCCCCCTAAAATCAATAAATTAATTGAATAAGCCATATTTTTACCCACTAGCAATAACTCTAGTTATGGGATTGACAATTTCTGATTTAATTGCACATCCATTTTTAAATTGTTACAAATTTATAAATTGTTGAACTTACTATCCTTTGTTGAAAAGGAATATGAATATATCGTTAATTTTTACCCACTAACAATAATTCTAGATATGGGAATGATGATTCTGATTCTTATATTTTCGTTTCGTTCATTTTTATATTGTTACAAATTTATAAATTGTTGAACTTACTATCCTTTGTTGAAAAGGAATATGTATATATCGTTAATTTTTACCCACTAACAATAATTCTAGATATGGGAATGATGATTCTGATTCTTATATTTTCGTTTTGTCCATTTTTAAATTGTTACAAATTTATAAATTGTTGAACTTACTATCCTTTGTTGAAAAGGAATATGTATATATCGTTAATTTTTACCCCCTTACAATAATTCTAGATATGGGAATGATAATTCTGATTCTTATATTTTTGTTTCAGTTTAGGTAATTTTAAGTTTGCACGATCTAAATGTATATGATCTAATAAAGGCACTTTAAAATTGAAATATATAAGTTGAATTGTGTGAATGCTAATAAAGCAGAAATGATGTTCTCTTCCTTGTGTATCATGTAACTAAATAACAACACAGAAACAATCATTACCAACTTAAATAAAGTCCACCTTTACATTGGAAGCCACACAGGTGTTGATAGAAATCAAAAGGAAATGAAGGAACCAATCAAAACACATTCATACCTTTAAAAAGCCAGAAGCTAGCAGGATAAGCATTCTTGATAAAGCCCAGAAGGGTGAAACGCGTTGAATGGGACCTGCTACAGTCTACTAAACTTCATTTACTACTGTCACAAAGCTGTGTGACCCTGCAACTTTAAACTTTTCTCCTGACCCTGCAAGTTAAAATCTACCTTTGGTAACTTCAGGGAATACGGTGTTACTGCTAAACACTGACCAAAGATTTCTTCAAACCTTAAGAAGTTTGAGGGAACCCAGATGAAAACAATATTTGGGCTATAAGAAGAAAGGAAAACAAAAAAAAGGAAAACTACATCACCAGAACGGAACATCACCCCTGACCTCTGAATCAAAGAGAAGGTCAGGTGACTTATCAGAAGCACCAGGAACAAACAGTCTGTGAATCCCTGACAGTGAAAAATATCAGCGGTTGCAACCAGGACAGATTAAGGTACCTCTACACTAATTTGCACTACGTTTTTTAAAACACGCAAACTGAACTTTAAAGACATCAAGGTATTCATCTGTTAAATTAACCATTTCCATTAACCACGATTGCTTTGGCACCTAAATCAGAATATTGGCTGTTTTTTGCCTTTTTAACTATCCAGCACACCTGAGCCAATTATATGTCCAAGGAAAGTAACTGTGTAACTTTATAACTGTATTTGTTACTGAAGAACTGTAAAGCTGTTAGGACTGATACATTTGTGCCTTTTAAATATTCAATTCACCATTTATCTTAGAAATGTGTTGCTTGCCATATGTTATCTATAGAATTAATTCCTTTATACCTGGAATTCTAGGATTATATGGTTCTAGTCTGTTTTTATAAGTGCTGTATAAGGGAGATGTCCCTTTATTAATTAGGATAAGCATTTGCTGTTGTTTTTATGTGTTATAAGAATTTTTAAATAAAATAGATTGTATAAAACATAAATTAGATTGGTAACATCATTTCCTAGCTTTTTTTAGCGCTGCTAAATAAACCCCATTTTTTCTTCTTATCCACCATTTAGTTCTCTTTGAGGGAAGAACTTTTTTAGCGGCAGGAATCCACCTTTAGGCACTTCTTTCACACTACACATAAATATGTATATGTATACATGTACATATATGTATGTATATATATATATATATATATATATATATATATATATATATATATATATATATACAGGGAGTGCAGAATTATTAGGCAAATGAGTATTTTGACCACATCATCCTCTTTATGCATGTTGTCTTACTCCAAGCTGTATAGGCTCGAAAGCCTACTACCAATTAAGCATATTAGGTGATGTGCATCTCTGTAATGAGAAGGGGTGTGGTCTAATGACATCAACACCCTATATCAGGTGTGCATAATTATTAGGCAACTTCCTTTCCTTTGGCAAAATGGGTCAAAAGAAGGACTTGACAGGCTCAGAAAAGTCAAAAATAGTGAGATATCTTGCAGAGGGATGCAGCACTCTTAAAATTGCAAAGCTTCTGAAGCGTGAGCATCGAACAATCAAGCGTTTCATTCAAAATAGTCAACAGGGTTGCAAGAAGCGTGTGGAAAAACCAAGGCGCAAAATAACTGCCCATGAACTGAGAAAAGTCAAGCATGCAGCTGCCAAGATGCCACTTGACACCAGTTTGGCCATATTTCAGAGCTGCAACATCACTGGAGTGCCCAAAAGCACAAGGTGTGCAATACTCAGAGACATGGCCAAGGTAAGAAAGGCTGAAAGACGACCACCACTGAACAAGACACACAAGCTGAAACGTCAAGACTGGGCCAAGAAATATCTCAAGACTGATTTTTCTAAGGTTTTATGGACTGATGAAATGAGAGTGAGTCTTGATGGGCCAGATGGATGGGCCCGTGGCTGGATTGGTAAAGGGCAGAGAGCTCCAATCCGACTCAAACGCCAGCAAGGTGGAGGTGGAGTACTGGCTTGGGCTGGTATCATCAAAGATGAGCTTGTGGGGCCTTTTCGGGTTGAGGATGGAGTCAAGATCAACTCCCAGTCCTACTGCCAGTTTCTGGAAGACACCTTCTTCAAGCAGTGGTACAGGAAGAAGTCTGCATCCTTCAAGAAAAACATGATTTTCATGCAGGACAATGCTCCATCACACACGTCCAAGTACTCCACAGCGTGGCTGGCAAGAAAGGGTATAAAAGAAGAAAATCTAATGACATGGCCTCCTTGTTCACCTGATCTGAACCCCATTGAGAACCTGTGGTCCATCATCAAATGTGAGATTTACAAGGAGGGAAAACAGTACACCTCTCTGAACAGTGTCTGGGAGGCTGTGGTTGCTGCTGCATGCAATGTTGATGGTGAACAGATCAAAACACTGACAGAATCCATGGATGGCAGGCTTTTGAGTGTCCTTGCAAAGAAAGGTGGCTATATTGGTCACTGATTTGTTTTTGTTTTGTTTTTGAATGTCAGAAATGTATATTTGTGAATGTTGAGATGTTATATTGGTTTCACTGGGAAAAATAAATAATTGAAATGGGTATATATTTGTTTTTTGTTAAGTTGCCTAATAATTATGCACAGTAATAGTCACCTGCACACACAGATATCCCCCTAAAATAGCTAAAACTAAAAACAAACTAAAAACTACTTCCAAAAATATTCAGCTTTGATATTAATGAGTTTTTTGGGTTCATTGAGAACATGGTTGTTGTTCAATAATAAAATTAATCCTCAAAAATACAACTTGCCTAATAATTCTGCACTCCCTGTACAGAGTATATATATATATATATATATATATATATATATATATATATATATATATATATATATATATATATATATATATTAAAGTTGCAAGAAAAAGTATGTGATCCCTTTGGAATGATATGGATTTCTGCACAAATTGGTCATAAAATGTTATCTGATTATCATCTAAGTCACAACAATAGACAATAACAGTCTGCTTCAACTAATAACACACAAAGAATGAAATGTTGCCATGTTTTTATTGAACACACCATGTAAACATTCACAGTGCAGGTGGAAAAAGTATGTGAACCCCTAGACTAATGACATCTCCAAGAGCTAATTGGAGTAAGATGTCAGCCAACTGGAGTCCATTTAATGAGATGAGATTGGAGGTGTTGGTTACAGCTGCCCTATAAAAAACACACACCAGTTCTGGGTTTGCTTTTCACAAGAAGCATTGCCTGATGTGAATGATGCCTCGCACAAAAGAGCTCTCAGAAGACCTACAATTAAGAATTGTTGACTTGCATTAAGCTGGAAAGGGTTATAAAAGTATCTCCAAAAGCCTTGCTGTTCATCAGTCCACAGTAAGACAAATTGTCTATAAATGGAGAACGTTCAGCACTGCTGCTACTCTCCCTAGAAGTGGCCATCCTCTAAAAATGACTGCAAGAGCACAGCGCAGACTGCTCAATGAGGTGAAGAAGAATCCTAGAGTGTCAGCTAAAGACTTACAAAAGTCACTGGCAAATGCTAACATCCCTGTTAGCGAATCTACAATACTTAAAACACTAAACAAGAATAGATTTCATGGGAGGATACCACAGAGGAAGCCACTGCTGTCCAAACAAAACATTGCTTCACGATTACAGTTTGCACAAGAGCACCTGGATGTTCCACAGCAGTACTGGCAAAATATTCTGTGGACAGATGAAACCAAAGTTGAGTTGTTTGGAAGAAACACACAACAGTATGTGAGGCAAATAAAGAGCCTCAGCACACCAACATCAAAACCTCATCCCAACTGTGAGGTATGGTGGTGGGGGCCTCATGGTTTGGGGCTGCTTTGCTGTGTCAGGGCCTGGACGGATTGCTATCATCGAAGGAAAAATGAATTCCCAAGTTTATCAAGACATTTTGCAGTAGAACTTAAGGCCATCTGTCTACCAGCTGAAGCTCAACAGAAGATGGGTGTTGCAACAGGACAATGACCCAAATCATAGAAGTAAATCAACAACAAAATGGCTTAAAGAGAAGAAAATATGCCTTCTGAAGTGGCCCAGTCAGAGTCCTGACCTCAACCCGATTGAGATGCTGTGGCATGACCTCAAGAAAGCGATTCACACCAGAGATCCCAAGAATATTGCTGAACTGAAACAGTTCTGTAAAGAGGAATGGTCAAGAATTACTCCTTACCATTGTGCACGTCTGATCTGCAACTACAGGAAACGTTTGGTTGAAGTTATTGCTGCCAAAAGAGGTTCAACCAGTTATTAAATCCAAGGGTTCACATACTTTTTCTTGCAACTGTATATATATATATATATATATATATATAATTATTATTTTTTAACTTAAAAAAGAGAGATAAATAAAAGACCTCTTTCCAAAAAGTAAGGGAAATCAGCACTCTTTTAGCATTAAACCATACATTCTTTTATTATCCATATAAATGCATCTCCCAAACACAAAAGAATTCCCACTGGAAAATGGAACAAATATTTCTATACATATAAGTAAATCTAAATGCTTAGTCCCAACAGTAAATCATAGAGGTGGGAGTGTGACGATATGGGGCTGCATGACTGCAAACAGTGTGGGGGAGATGACATTTATAGATGGCAATATGAATGCCTGCAATTTACCAAAATACTGGCTGACAAGATGACTCCCAGGGGCATATTTATGAAGGTCTGGCGGACCTGATCTGACACTGTGGATCAGGTCCGCTAGACCTCGCTGAATACGGCGAGCAATACGCTCGCCGTATTCTGCATTGCACCAGCAGCTCACAAGATTGTTTCAATGTATGTCCGCCTGTTCAGAGCAGGCGGACAGGTTATGGAGCAGCGGTCTTTGTGACCGCTGCTTCATAACTGCTGTTTCTGGCGAGTCTTCAGACTCGCCAGAAACAGGGGCCATCAAGCTCTATATGGAGCTTGTTAAATAGAGCCCCCAGTCTCCAGAAGTTTGGCAGAGGATGAATATTCCAGCATCATAACCAAACCACACTGCCAAAATCACAATGGATTTTCTAAAGGAGAAACAAGTGAAAACTATGACCTGGCCAAGTATGTCAGCTGACTTGAATCCAGTAGAACACCTTTGGGGTATTTTAAAGAGAATGGCAGAGCAGCACAACCCCTCCAGCAAAGAGCAGCTGATAAAAATATCTCTGAAGAAGGGCAGAACATCTCTCCAGAAATTTGTATGACATTGGTTTCCTCCATGCTAAGAAGGATTGAGTCTGTCATCAAAAATACAGATG
The DNA here is from genome assembly GCF_027579735.1 of Bombina bombina. NCBI lineage: Eukaryota > Metazoa > Chordata > Amphibia > Anura > Bombinatoridae > Bombina > Bombina bombina. Next base: position 782,990,672 of record NC_069499.1, on the reverse strand, counting down.
GACATGCAAAGTATTGAAAAAAAATAAAAGATTTGAATCTCAGTAATGAAAGGTGCACTGACTTTTGTTGCATTGATTTCCTGCTTTGGGGCCAGTATTTTTAATAAAGTAAATCTAAACTGTTAGTTTTTCATTTTACATAAGAGCAAGTACCCTACTGTAAAACTTAGACGTAATGCAGTTACTCTTAGGTTATACAATTTTGAATAATTTGACATTTAATTGATATTGCATTGGGTGTACTCACTTCTGTTGTATACTATATATATATATATAAGTATATAATTAAGATCCAAAGGAACAGTAGAGACAGTTTCAAGTCGAAAAGCTAGAAATAGCTCAATTTAATTGGAAGTTCCAAACAGGAAAAGGTAGCAACACCTGATGCATATTGTGCATGCGCACATGAGCTTCATTAGATGTGAAACGCGCCAGGTTTTATCTGACTGTCTACCTTTTCTTGTTTGGAACTTCCAAATACACTTCTAGCTTTTTTACTTGAAACTGTGTCTACTGTTCCTTTGGATCTTAACAAAGTTAAGCAGTTAGGAACCCTGCTATTTTGCACTTTTTAAAGCCTTGAGCTCTGCCCTATTCTTATTGGTGCTGCCAGCCATCACTTTTGCCAATCCCAGCATCTGGAGCATATCATAGGTAAAGAGACGTACAACGTCCTATCCATGAGCCAAGGAGTGAGGGGCCACGACCACTCTGACGGTAGGGTCCGACCCGGCCTGAGGACATTTTCTGCAGCCATGACTGGAGAGCTTCATTGCCAGCTAAGAATCATCTATGGAGGTTGTCCACTAAAAGCAGGTCGTATCAGATGATGAAGGGGATTTACAAGTGACTGTCTTAACCAAGCATACTACTTGTTATTGTACCATTACAGTATTTTGGACACAACCTTGGGGAACTACTGAGACAAGCACTGCACCCTTACTATTTGGGACATAGACCTCATTACTTGAGACCTGCTTCTTTATATTATACAGGCATTGTCCTAGACCACTTGGACTTATTTATTTTTTGCATCTTTTGTTGTTACAGAGTGGCTACGACTCAAATACCATTACTGCTCACCCAATACTTCTTTGAATGGGATCTACTCACATATTATCAATTGCTTTATATTTGTAAATATTATATATATATGTATCATGTCTATGATTTAGGCACTCACACCAAAACATGTTAGACCCACCTATCTGACTTTTTTAAATTGGTAAAATAAAGCTTTGCTTTAAACTAGCACTGAGGACTTTTGCCGGTTTATTTTTTTATTTTTATATATACTGTATATATATATATATATATATATAAATATATATATATATATATATATAAACACATCTATGTATAGATGAATGCACATATGTATTTATTTACTATTTATATAAATATATCTTTAAAGGGACATACCGGTCAAGATTTAAATGCACATAGATGAATTACATATCTGATTAGAAATATATTTGCAATATACATACAGTATATTGGCAAAAATGCTTATATTAAAAGTTATCACTGTTTTTAAGTGTTAACATTTTTCTCTGAACATGTATGTGAAGTATATCTAAATATTTTCAGTACACCATCATTTTAGATACTGCAACTTCTCAGAGCAAGCAACTGGGTAAATCTTTCTTGTGCTGCTAATTTTAAAGGTAAGCTAAATCTGCTTTGATATTCCCCCTTTAAATATCAATTCATGGTGGACAGAAAAGAGAAGTGGTAGGAGAAAAAGCGCAAATGAATGCTTAAACCTATATGAGTATGTCTTTTAGAAAGGAAAAATATTGCTTCCAATACCTATTTAAACTAAAAATTAAGTCTTTTGCTAAATTATGCCAAGAAGAAACGGATTGTCTCTGTGTATTAATGCTTAAGAGTATTTAAGACAGACAACTAAAAGTACTGTTTCAAATAAATTATATTTAATATGTTAAAACAAATGGTCTAAATGTTTCTAGTCATAGGCTCATTAATATAAAAAATGTAAATTTGTTACAAATGGTCTAAATGTTTCTAGTCATAGGCTCATTAATATAAAAAATTTAAATTTGTTATAATAATTTGTTATAGTCATACAGAGCGAAGGTCGGCCGACCAAATAAGGTAAAAATGTTTGGGGTACCCTGTTGAAAAACAGGGGAAAAAATGAAAAAAATGGATGATCCCAAAGCAGTGATTGTTATGAAACCACAAATCGGTTTTTCTTTATATATCCATTTTCTATAGCGGGGAGCAGTTTATTTAAAAAAAAAGTGATCTCCTTATTGTGATAATAGGATTGTCCCTTGGTGTAAAGGTGTTAAAGGTAGTACTTACTGTCTGTCTCAAGCTTATCCCGCAGACCGGTCCTGGAGCCTGTCAGTAGTTTACCTTGAAACTCATGTGGAGATGTTTCCAGTCTGTGTTCACTAATGCCTTTTTGCTGTTCCTTGGCTCTGCGGTCCTGCGTGTGCTCTCTGAGGACAGAGAAGTAGCTTGCAGTTACTTCGATACATTTTGTCAGCGGTTTGTCAGCGTCAGCAGCTATCAGCTTTAGCGGTACACAAGCTGTTTCCTGGTATCTCCAAATATGTTGTCAGGTATTGATCAGCAGTTAAAGCTACGCGTTTCAGCTGTGTAGTTGGCCTTTTTCAAGCTATCTCAGAGCACCAGTGGGGCCTGTATCATGTCGGCAATTATCAAATTGAGTCACTACCAGATGGTACAAGCACCATAGACTCCCTGAGCAAGCAAATACAAAATGCTGGTGCACGGTGCATACTTAAATACACTTTTGAAACGGCTATAGCTTTATTAGAAGCATTTTTGCAAATACATGTATATTACAAAATGCTTCTATTCAAAACTCAACTGCATCCACATAGATTTCAATTTTTGCAGGAATGTCCCTTTAATAATAAAAAAGTACATTATTCGCTATGTGAAGAACAAAGGAATGTAAAATATGCATTTGCGTATCACATTTCTCAAGTAAGATCTTAATGCAGTTGGGTTAGAGCACATGAAAACCTAGAATTCTTAAAGCGCATTATTTAAATATTACATATAAAATATTAATAAATATTAATATCATTTTTAGAAACTTAATAAACTTATTTTATATTTAATATTTCAAGAACATAGTTCTAAGTTTTCATTTGCACTAACCCTACTGCTTTAAGATCTAAATTTAGAAATGTGATGCACAAAATGCATATTTTACATTTCTATGTTCTTAACATAGAAAATAATGTACTTTTTATTATTAAAAGGGACATTCAAGCCAAAATATGAATCTACATCGGTGCAGTTCCGTTTTGAATAGAAGCATTTTTGTAACATACATGTATTAGCAAATTACATTATTAAATACATATTTCTATATATATCTCATACATTAATACATAAATATATATATATATATATATATATATATATATATATATATAGTATATATAAAGTGCTTTAGAGCTCTTTGTAGTTAAGTAATTGAAAATATGTGAAATCATTTTTCATGCAGTATTCATATTTAATAAAGTGTATAACTATGTATTTACCATAATTTTTTTCACATCCCAATGTTCTTATTTTTAAATAGATATTCTTATATATATATGTATATTTATATACCTATATATAATCATATAAATATATAGGTTCAGATATATATATATATATATATATATATATATATTTTACCAAAAAATACCCATCAGAAATATGTATTGAACATTGGAATGTGAAATATTAATATTTTATGTCTGTTTAGCGCTTTTGTTTTTTTCCACTTTTCGCACTACTTTGAAATCTATGGGGGCATACGTTAATGTGATATTGTTCAGCTTTTTGCATGCATCAGGTTAGCGTGTGAGCGATTACTTTCAATTTGTAGTGAGCACAGTATTTTACCCACACAAAGCAGCTGAATTATCAAGCTCCGAATGGAGCTGGATGCCCCTGTTTCCGTGCCAGCCTTCAGGCTCTCCGGAAACAGCAGTTATGAAGCAGCGGTCTTTAGACAGCTGCTCCATAACTTGTCTGCCTGCTCTGAGGTTGCGGGCATCAATCCGCCCGATCCTATACTATCTGGCTGATTGATACCCACTGCTAGCGGACGATTGGCCACAAATCTGCAAGGGCGACATTGTGCAATGATAAATGCTGACAGCCTATGCTGTCTGCATTTCTGCATTTATCGATGTGCGACGGACATGATATGCTACATCGTATCATGTCTGCTCGCACTTTCATAAATCTGCCCCAAAAATCTTACTTCTAGCGGAGTTAGTGCGCAAGTGCGAGTGATAATTACCGCTCCACTAGTCCACTCAAAATCTGGTTCCAAGTGTGGATATGGATTAAGGGATTAATTAGAATTGTTTTGTTTTTTTAATTAAAAGAATACTAAATGAACATATGTATTAACACATTTCACTGATGCATACATTCATTCTTTTCATTTACAAAGGTGACAGTTTGTTGTTTTTGTACACATCCAAATAAACTCCATTAAGTCTACACTAGGGTGACCAGATCTTATAAAAAAAGGGATACTTCATCAATGACACACAACATACTGAAAACAAAACAAAAAAGATGAATTGCTAAACTAGGTTTAGGTTGTAGCATTTCAAACCATTTATTTTAAATTAAATAATAAATAGAAATAATAGTTACCACAATTATTACTGTTACTAATTAACAATTGTGCATGAAACATTTCTGAAAAGATACAGATAACAATATATACCAGCATGATCAACCTTAATTTCTAAAATTCAGAACTGGTGCTATTTTAAAGGGGCAGTATAAACCAATTTTCATTTAAATGTATGCAATAGACACTACTATAAAGAATAATATGCACAGATACTGCTATAAAAATCCAGTGTAAAACCTTTTAAAAACTTACTTAGAAGCTCCCAATTTCACACTGTTAATGAGATAAGCCTGGCACAACCACTAAAAGGGACTGATAGCATATGAAAAGACATATTATAAAAACAGAAGCAGTCTGAAGTCTGTATACATCAGTATACAACTAACCTTTCAGTATTGTTTAGGAGTCTGGAAATCTGCACAATGTTATTTAAAAATAAGCAAAACTATATATTTTTATAAAAACTCATCCAGATAGGTTGTATAAATGGATCATCTACAATACATTTATGAAAAGAAAATATGCAAAGACAACCATTGTGTCATTGTCATTTTTGTATATATTACAAGAACATTTAATAATATATCATATTCTGTAATAGAGATAGTATAATATACTTTCAGAAAAAAATAATTTTCCATAATGTAAATGAATCTAGAGAATACTATTCACTAAACATACTATGAGATGTTTCATACCACGCATTTCACCTCTTACTGTGCCTTGTAGCATTTTTATTATTTTTTATTTTATTATTTTTTTGTTAGGTATTCTTTGAAGGTGCATTTAACATAATTCAATTGGTATCCCGTTTGTAATCTTGCTCTAGCTGAATCTGCCTAATTAATGTGTTGACAAATTGGCACATAATTGTCATTTAATCATATAACCGTTCCAAAGGCAGCAGGTAGTCACATAACTACCCCATTTATTTCTGACTGAAAGAGGCATAGCTGCTAGGCAATAGCTTGCATAGCATATATTTTATTTTCCTTACCAGTCTAGGGAACAGAATGCTTTAATTACAATGTGATTTTAACATACAATCAATTAAAATAGACCAGTGCTGAAGTCCACTATCAATGCATTAACATTATCATATACTGCTTTATCAGCAAAATATTTAAGCCTTCATGAAAGGTCTGATATCGGAGTGAATAGTATCTCCTTTGTGTATTGTATATTACAATGTTATGTGGGCAACACAAATGTATACTAAGAACAGTACATTAAATCAGTTTATCATTTGATAACATTTATAAATTCAATCATCTTAGTATTCTAAAATTGTGAGCACATGTGCTTGTGAGTAATGTGTGGTACACCTTCTTGCCTTTGGTGGATTTATTTGAATGAGTTAAATGGTATATCATTGGGGACTTGCTTTGTAGCAAGCTGTGCCGGCATGTTACAATAAAATTCTATCTCTTCTAATATCAGTTTGCAAATCTTCAATACTGTTTTGCTGAACAAAGATACATAATCTACCTTCTTTCCAGGGCTTTAATAACCATTTATTCATGTTTTATCCTCTGTCTTGGAAGAAGATTATTATTTAGGATTTTTGTTAACATTCTGTCTACATTATTTTGCTAACAAAAAAAAAAAAAAACTTTCCTTGGATGTTTCTCAAGCATAAAAATATATAAAATCGCTCAAAATTAAAATAAAATGAGTATATAAAAAATTTATTTATTTTATTATACCGTGGTAACAGAAATCAGTAAAAGTGTAGCGATAATATCAAGGTTAAGTGAATCTTGTAAAAACAAGAAAATATATATATATATATAACGGAACTAAATACATCAGGGATATGACACAGATAAGCTGTTTATACTGTGTGTTAAAAGACAGACAGCTTTTAATATTTCAGGACCTCAACATAATAGTCAACACTGAAATTATGCATGAATACATTTCAGTTTAAAATATAAACATTTATTGAATAAATACATATTAGCAAAATAATGCTTTCATTAAATGGTATTCCTGTTTTAAGGCTTATGAGTGGAGTGCAAATTCGTGCTCCTGCTTGTGTGTTAAATTCTCTAGAAGGAAGCTTTTTGGACGCTTCAGGTAGCGTGCATATTAAAATGTGGAAAGTACACAGTTTTCACATGAGCGCTAACCCGATGCATACAAAAAGCTTAGAGTATCGCAAATGTGTTAATATATTCCCATATAGACTTCATTGAAGCGTGAAAAGTTGAAAAACATGTAACACTCTTATCCATGCACAAACCTAACCATGTTTACTGAGGTGCCCTAACCCGATATAAAATATTAAGATTTCACCTTCCAGTGTTCTTCACATAGCAGAATATATTCTATTTATTCTTAAATACATATTTCTATATCTATATATATATATATGATTATGTAGAGGTATAGATATATACAGTTTTATATATATATATATATATATATATATATATATATATATATATATATATATATATATATATATATATATATATTTATACTGTCTATATATAGATTGTTGCTTTATGTCTGTTATTTGGTTCTAAAGAAACTTCTCAGTAAAGAAATCCCTTGGTACTCTATCTTGCTAAGTTCACCTAAAGAGACGCGGAGGATGTATAAGTATTAAGAAAACCTATTGACACCAGTGATATCACCATTGCACGCAAAACGTGGGTGGGATACCCTGTCCTTTCAAGTACTCTGCCTTACCTCATCCGACTAAAGGCTTACCCAGACATGGAAAATACAAATACTAAAATAATGTATCTACATCAGTGACGTCAACATTCTTCTTTAAAGTGCTTGGCCTTACCTCATTATATTGAGGGCTTGTTCGCAAATAGACTGACTCTTTGTGGATTCTCAGATTAAGTGAAAACCTTTTTTGGAACTCATTAATTCTTTGTCATGCTGTGAATACGTTTTATATACAAAATTCTGTGCAATATTGTTATATTTCTTGAGCGCTGTGTATACTTCTCTTGCTTTTACCATTTTTACCTTTAACCCCTTAAAGACCACAGCATTTTTCAATTTTATGACCGTTTGGAACCAAGGCAATTTTTACATTTCTGCAGTGTTTGTGTTTAGTGGTAATTTTCCTCTTACTTATTTACTGTACCCACACATATTCTATACCGTTTTTCTTGCCATTAAATGGACTTTTTAAAGATACCATTATTTTCATCATATCTTATAAATTACTATAAAAAACCAATTATAAAACATGAGGATAAAAAATGGAAGAAAACACTTTTTTTAACTTTGACCCCAAAATCTTTTACACATCTACAACCACCAAAAAGCACCCCTGCTAAATAGTTTCTAAATTTTGTACTGAGTTTAGAAATACCCAATGTTTACATGTTCTTTGCTTTTTTTGCAAGTTATAGGGCAATAAATACAAGTAGCACTTTGCTATTTCCAAACCACTTATTTTCAAAATTAGTGACATACATTGGAACACTGATATCTGTCTGGGATCCCTGAATATTCCTTGACATGTATATATATTTTTTTTTAGAAGACAACCCAAAGTATTGATCTAGGCCCATTTTGGTATACTTCATACCACCATTTCACCGCCAAATGCGATCAAATAAAAATGCGATCAAATAAAAAAATGTTACATTTTTCACAATTTTAGGTTTCTCACTGAAATTATTTACAAACAGCGTGTGCAATTATGGCACAAATGGTTATAAAAGATTCTCTGGGATCCCCTTTGTTCAGAAATAGCAGACATATATGGTTTTGGCATTGATTTTTGGTAATTAGAAGGCCGCTAAATGCTGCTGCGAACCACATGTGTATTATGCCCAGCACTGAAAGGGTTAATTAGGGAGCTTGTTGGGTTAAATTTAGCTTCAGTGTAGTGTAGTAGACAACCCAAAGTATTGATCTATGCCCATTTGGTATATTTCATGCCATCATTTCACCACCAAATGCGATCAAATAAAAAAAGTTCACATTTTCACAAACTTTTTCACAAATTTTAGGTTTCTCACTGAAATAATTTACAAACAACTTGTGTAATTATGGCACAAATGGTTGTAAACTCTTCTTTGGGATCCCCTTTGTTTAGAAATTGCAGACTTACATGGCATTGGCGTCACTTTTTGGTAATTAAAAGGCTGCTAAATGCCGCTGTGCACCACACGTGTATTATGCCCAGCCGTGAAGGGGTTAATTAGGTAGTTTGTAGGGAGCTTGCAGGGTTAATTTTAGCTTTAGTGTGGAGATCACCCTCCCACCTGACACATCCCACCCCCTGATCCCTCCCAAACAGCTATCTTCCCTCCCTCACCCCACAATTGTCCCTGCCATCTTAAGTACTAGCAGAAAGTCTACCAGTACTGAAATAAAAGGGTTTGTTGTTGGGGGGGGGGGGTAAAAAAACATATTCTGCTGTGTAAGATCCCTCCCTGATCCCCCCCTAGCTAACCCTCCACCTCTACCTTACTGTGCGCCATCTTGGGTACTGGCAGCTTTTTGCCAGTACCCAGTTTGCCATAAAATATGGTATTTTTTATAAACTAATGAAATATTTTCTGTAGTGTAGCTGCCCCATCCCCTCCCAGATCCCTTAGCTAAAAATTCCCACCCTTCCCAGTCCTCTCTCACATCTTATCAAAAAAATGAATTGTGCCATAGTTTAGTCTTCCCACCCGCTGCCACCCCGTTCATGCGCGTGCACCTGTGGGTGTCCCCGTTGGCCCTGCATGTGATCCCGCCCCCCTCTGACTCCTTCCTCCCATCGATGGCCGCCCACCCGTCTCCCTGCATCGAACCCTGTACGTTGTTGGTCATTAAGGGGTTAAAGACATAGGAACGGTCTGTGAGGGGTCATCTAAAGTGTCTTTTTATACTTCTAGCTGCTATAGATATATTGCATCTATTGCACAGTACTTCATTTATACTAGAGAAGGATTATGTTGCGCCACCCTAGGACATTTTTCATTTGGGGAGTTTTTTCTTCCCTCCTGAATAGGTTCCTATTCCGCTTGTTTATATATATATATATATATATATATATATATATATGTATATATATATATATATATATATATATATATATATATATATATATATATATATATATATATATATAATTTAAAAATACTAGTAACATATTCCCCTATGTGAAGAACACTGGAATGGAAATATGTTGCAATACATACATAGTTAAATACTTTATTAAATATGAATATTGCATAAATTCATTTTTTTATGTTTTCAGCTACTTGACTGCTAAGGGCTCCAATGCACTTATACATAATTGTATGTGCACATATGTATTTATATGTTTTTATTTGTGAAAATGTCTGTAAATACATATAAACACATATAAATACATAAATACCTATTTACACACATATATACATACATACATACACATATTTAAGCATGTGTATGTATGTATCTATATATTAAAACCCTTTGCATACCTTTTTTTCCTAATACTTGAGACCTCTTTGAGCCATTATAACTTTTTTAATAGTTTTATTAGACATTGCTATTATGGGTATAACTGTACTTTTTAATGTATTTTTAATCTGTTTTGTATAACTTTTTTGTCTTGTCTAACAATTATCAGCTCATTACTTCAGACATATGGAAAGAGCTGCTATAAACCCCTTATCATTCGTACACAAAAGTTGCAGCCACATTTAAGCATGGTGCCTACTGAGAGAGCTGGCTGGGGAATGTATTGTAATACTAATGTAATGACTCAGTTTATAAAAAAACACACACAATATAACACTAATATAATGTGAGAGAGGCGTGCCAAAAAAAGTAATAATTCAGAATGCTATATAGTACTATAAATAGATGTTAAAAAATGAAAATATATAAAATAATTTAAAGTGAAATGCAGGTATGAGGCAATCTGAACAAAACACAGCACTCAAAAAAAATAAAAAAAATAATACAATGATAAAATCAATCAAAGCAATCAAAGAAATCATATGAATATAAAAATATAAATATAGAAATAAAAAAGTCCAAACTTGAAATATAATGGTGTCTGAAAAATCTACGCAACAATGTGTGACAACAGGCAGCTCTCTTGAAAGGTGGCGAAATACAGCAACAGTGTCCTAAGAGACAAAATGTAAAGAGGCACCTAATAGTGCAATAACGTTGAAACAAGAGAGTGTGTAATGCAGCTGGGTACTCACAAAAGACATTGCACATCCAGTGCAATTATAGGCAGAACGAGGCTTCAGAGCTGCTCGACTGACTCACACCCTCAGACTGGGCGGCTGGGCCAAGTAGATGGTCCTGGTGATGTCTCTGGTGATGTATCAGATACAGTAAGGAACACAGCCGGTCAAAATTAGCACCTACACCACTTAACTTGGCATCTTGGAGCTTCCTACTAACTGACAGTTTGTTTCTCTCCTGTCTGCAGTACTCCAAAGTCGCTCAACTCTGTGCTATCAGATCCTCACTTATTCGGATTTTGACGCTATGGTCTTCTCCACAGCTGTTGAGAATTATGAAAAACTACGATTTTAGTATTGTTCGTGCATTTGTATATCAAGGCAAGGCAATCATGGTCACCTGTGCGTGTCCCCAGTGGCCCTGCACGTGATCCCGCCCCCCTCCGACTCCTTCCTCCCATAGATGGCCGCCCACCCATCTCCCTGCATCAGCTTCCACCCACCAATAATCACGACCAGTGTCTCTCTCTGCATCGGGTGGCTAAAATATGTTATTGCAGGATGCCTCAATATCGAGGTATCACTGCAATAACATGAAAGTGGCTGGAAGTGATCAGGATCGCTTCCACCGATTGAAAACACCAACGACGTACAGGGTACGTCCTTGGTCATTAAGGACCTTTTTTTGTAGGACGAACCCTGTATGTCGTTGGTCATTAAGGGGTTAAAGACATAGGAACAGTCTGTGCAGGGTAATCTCCTGTGTATTTTTATACTTCTAGCTGTTATAGATATATTGCATCTTTTGCACAGTACATCAGTTATACTAGAGAAGGATTATGTTGTGCCACCCTAGGGACTTTTTCATTTGGGGAGTTTTTTCGTCCCTCCTGAATAGGTTCCTATTCCGGTTGTTTATTTATATAAAATGCTATGGTCTTCTCCACAGCTATTGAGAATCATGAAAAACTACAATGGTTGTATTGATCGTGCATTTGTAGATCCGGTCAAGGCAATCGCAGTCACTTAAGCTCACCACTTCACCATTGTACTTGTCATCCACTTAGGATAATCACTCCCACTGTTGTGACCCTCACAGCTTGGTAAGTACGGATAGAGGTATCCCACTTGTCCCAGGATGGTATGGACACTCGGCCAGCCGTGTTGAGGTAATGAAGCAAAAACGCATCACGTGTATTGCCTACATGATGATCCTAAGTGGATGACAATTACAAAGGTGAAGTGGCGAGCTTAAGTGACCGTGATCGCCTTGACTGGATATACAAATGCATGAACAATACTACCATCATTGTTTTTCATGATTCTCAATAGCTGTGGAGAAGAACATAGCGGAAAATCCGAACGAGTGGGGATCTGATAGCACAGAGCTGCGCTACTGCTCAGCCGCCCAGCCTGAGGGTGGCCAGCCTGACGGTGGGTGTCAGCTGAGTGGCTCTGAAGCCTCAGTCTGCCTATTATTGAACTGGATGTGCAATGTCTTTTGTGAGTACCCAGTTGCATTACCCACTCTTGTGTATTGCTTTCAACGTTATTGCACTATTAGGCGCCTTATTCCATTTTGTCTCTTAGAACACTGTTGCTAATGACTCAGTTTGCAGCATCCAAAATATCATAAACTCTATGACAATACTGGCTAGTAAGCATAGCTCATACGGCTCTACTGGTGATTCCAAAGATGCCCCACAAAACACCAGAGAAACCAATTGTAATATATGTTATGATATCATCATATAAATGTAACAGAAAAGGCTCTTTATTCTAGTTCTGCCATTTAAATGAATGTCAAGAAAATGTATTTGTGTTAAAATAAATTGTATGTAGTGATGTCACGAATAGTTCGCCGGCGAATAGTTCCCGGCAAACATAGCATGTTCGCGTTCGCCGCAGCGGGCGAACATATGCGATGTTTGATCCGCCCCCGGTCCGTCATCATTGAGTAATACTTTGACCCTGTACCTCAGAGTCAGCAGGCACATTCCAGCCAATCAGCAGCAGACCCTCCCTCCCAGACCCTCCTACCTCCTGGAAGCATCCATTTTAGATTCATTCGGAAGCTGCATTCTTAGGGAGAGGACAGATAGCGTAGCTGCTGCTGTTTAATAGGGAAATCGATAGCTAGGCTAGTGTATTCAGTGTCCACTACAGTCCTGAAGGACTCATCTGATCTCTGCTGTAAGGACAGCACCCCAAAAAGCCCTTTTTAGGGCTAAAACATCAGTCTGCTTTTTTTTTCCTGTGTAATCTAATTGCAGTTGCCTGCCTGCCAGCGTGTGTGTCAGGCTCACAGCGTATACTGTGCCCACTTGCCCAGTGCCACCACTCATATCTGGTGTAACAGTAGTGTAGATTTAAAAAAAAACAACACTTTTTTGACTGTGTTAAATAAAAGCAGTCAGTTTCCTTCACACGTGTGAGTTTCAATGCCTGCCTGCCAGGGCACAGTGTCACCCCAGTGCAACTCATATCTAGTGTAACAGTAGTGTAGATTTAAAAAAAACAACACTTTTTTGACTGTGGTAAATAAGAGCAGTCAGTTTCCTTCACACGTGTGCGTTTCAGTGTCTGCCTGCCAGGGCACAGTGTCACCCCAGTGCAACTCATATCTGGTGTAACAGTAGTGTAGATTTAAAAACAACAACACTTTTTTGACTGTGTTAAATAATAGCAGTCAGTTTCTTTCACACGTGTGCGTTTCAGTACCTGCCTGCCTGCCAGGGCACAGTGTCACCCCAGTGCAACTCATATCTGGTGTAACAGTAGTGTAGATTTAAAAAAACAACACTTTTTTGAATGTGTTAAATAATGGCAGTCAGTTTCCTTCACACGTGTGCGTTTCAGTGCCTGCCTGCCAGGCCACAGTGTCACCCCAGTGCAACTCATATCTGTTGTAACAGTAGTGTAGATTTAAAAAAAACAACACTTTTTTGACTGTGTTAAATAATAGCAGTCAGTTTCCTTCACACGTGTGCGTTTCAGTGCCTGCCTGTCAGGGCACAGTGTCACCCCAGTGCAACTCATATCTGGTGTAAAAGTAGTGTAGATTTAAAAAAAACAACACTTTTTTGACTGTGTTAAATAATAGCAGTCAGTTTCCTTCACACGTGTGCGTTTCAGTGCCTGCCTGCCAGGGCACAGTAACACCCCAGTGCAACTCATATCTGGTGTAACAGTAGTGTAGATTTAAAAAAAAAAAACACTTTTTTGAATGTGTTAAATAATGGCAGTCAGTTTCCTTCACACATGTGTGTTTCAGTGTCTGCCTGCCAGGGCACAGTGTCACCCCAGTGCAACTCATATCTAGTGTAAAAGTAGTGTAGATTTAAAAAAAACAACACTTTTTTGACTGTGTTAAATAATGGCAGTCAGTGTCCTTCACACGTGTGCGTTTCAGTGCCTGCCTGCCAGGGCACAGTTTCACCCCAGTACAACTCATATCTGGTGTAACAGTAGTGTAGATTTAAAAAAAAAAAAAAAAACACTTTTTGACTGTGTTAAATAATAGCAGTCAGTTTCCTTCACACGTGTGCGTTTCAGTGCCTGCCTGCCAGGGCACAGTGTCACCCCAGTGCAACTCATATCTGGTGTAACAGTAGTGTAGATTTAAAAAAACAACAACACTTTTTTGACTGTGTTAAATAATAGCAGTCAGTTTCCTTCACACGTGTGCGTTTCAGTGCCTGCCTGCCAGGGCACAGTGTCACCCCAGTGCAACTCATATCTGGTGTAACAGTAGTGTAGATTTAAAAAAAAACAACACTTTTTTGACTGTGTTAAATAATAGCAGTCAGTTTCCTTCACATGTGTGCGTATTTCATATAGATAACACTGTGCTCATGCACGAGAAGTTATCTGGGAGCAGGCACTGATTGGCTAGACTGCAAGTCTGTCAAAAGAACTGAAAAAAGGGGCAGTTTGCAGAGGCTTAGATACAAGATAATCACAGAGGTTAAAAGTATATTATCATAAATGTGTTAGTTATGCAAAACTGGGAAATGGGTAATAAACAGTGATGTCGCAAACCTAAAATTTTCGGTTCGCGAACCGCGGACTCGAACTTCCGGTATTGTTCGCGAACGCGCGAACCGCGCGAACCGCCATTGAATTCAATAGGCAGGCGAACTTTAAAACCTACAAGGACTCTTTCTGGCCACAATAGTGATGGAAAAGTTGTTTCAAGGGTCCTAACACCTGGACTGTTGCATGCTGGAGGGGGATCCCTGGCAAAACTCCCATGGAAAATTACATAGTTGATGCAGAGTCTGCTTTTAAGCCATAATGGGTCTAAATCAACTAACATTCCCAAAGTGGCTGTCTCAAAACATCCCGGACAGAAGATAGATTGATAGTGATAGATAGGATAGATAGATATACATAGATTGATAGTTAGATAGAATCGATAGAAGAGAAATAGATATATTTGTTAGATATATAATTACCCTAATAAATTCTAATAATCAAACATGCGTTCTTGGACCCAACTAGCTTGCGTCAATTAGTACTTTTCTTAGCACTTTAATCCCTGTTCCCCCCCCCCTATCGTGGGAGTTCTATATGGCCTGCCAGATTACCCTGAAAAATTATAATAATAAGACATGTGGTCTGCTACCTATTTTAACGAGGTTGTGTTTTAAGTACTACCATTCTTAGCACTTTAATCTCTGTAACTCCCCCTATTTGGTGAGGTCTATACGGCCTGGATGATTACCCATACAAAATATAATAATAAGACATCTGCTCTTGGTCTGCGACCCATGGTAACTATATTGTGTTAATTAGTAATGTCCTTCGCATTTTAATAGCTGTTACTCATACTCACCCTATCGGTGGAGGTCTATATGGCCTGCATGATTGCCCTTACAAAATATAACAACCGAACATATATTCTGGGACCCATGGTAAGTAGGTTGTGTTATGTAGTACTGTTCTTTGCATTTTCATACCTGTTACAACACCAAATGGTGGCAGGTCTATCTGTCCTTCATGATTAGCTGCACCCAAACCCAAAAAAAGCTGAGTGGTCTTAGACTAACACCCATGGCTAACTCTGTTGTTTCAATTAGTACTATTCTTAGCACTTTCATCCCTGTTACGGGCGGTCTACATGGCCATCATGATTAGCCGAACAAAATACTACAATCCAACCTTTGCTCAGTCTTCATAGGCCCTTCATTTGCTGTATTTTGATAGTACAGTTCTTATTATTTTTATAGCTGATACAACACCGAATGTTGTCAGCTCTATATGGCCTGCATGATTAGCTGCACCCAATACAAAAATAAATCCAAGCGGTCTTGGATTAACACCCATGGCTAACTCTGTTGTTTCAAGTAGTACTATTCTTAGCACTTTCATCTCATCATCCCTGTTACTTCCAGGACTCTCGGTGGTGGTGGTCTACATGGCCATCATGAATAGCCTAACCAAATACTACAATCCAACCTTGGCCCAGTCTTCCTAAGGCCCTTCATTGGCTGTATTTTGGTAGTACAGTTCTTATTATTTTTATAGCTGATACAACACCGAATGTTGTCAGCTCTATATGGCCTGCATGATTAGCTGCACCCAATACTAAAATAAATCCAAGCGGTCTTGGATTAACACCCATGGCTAACTCTGTTGTTTCAAGTAGTACCATTCTTAGCACTTTCATCTCATCATCCCTGTTACTTCCAGGACTCTCGGTGGTGGTGGTCTACATGGCCATCATGATTAGCCTAACCAGATACTACAATCCAACCTTGGCTCAGTCTTCCTAAGGCCCTTCATTGGCTGTATTTTGCTAGTACTGTTCTTATTACTATGGTGGTCTACATGGCCATCATGATTAGCCTAACCAAATACTACAATCCAACCTTGGCTCAGTCTTCCTAAGGCCCTTCATTGGCTGTATTTTGGTAGTACTGTTCTTATTAGTTTAATAGCTGATACGACACCGAATGTTGTCAGCTCTATATGGCCTGCATGAATAGCCGCACCCAAAGCCAAAAAAAAAGCCAAGCGGTTTTGCACTAACACCCATGGCTAACTCTGTTGTTTCAAGTTCTACTATTCTTAGCTCTTTCATCTCATCATCACTGTTACTTCCAGGACTCTCGGTGGTGGTGGTCTACATGGCCATCATGATTAGCCTAACCAAATACTACAATCCAACCTTGGCCCAGTCTTCCTAAGGCCCTTCATTGGCTGTATTTTGGTAGTACTGTTCTTATTAGTTTAATAGCTGATACGGCACCGAATGTTGTCAGCTCTATATGGCCTGCATGAATAGCCGCACCCAAAGCCAAAAAAAAGCCAAGCGGTTTTGCACTAACACCCATGGCTAACTCTGTTGTTTCAAGTTCTACTATTCTTAGCTCTTTCATCTCATCATCCCTGTTACTTCCAGGACTCTCGGTGGTGGTGGTCTACATGGCCATCATGATTAGCCTAACCAAATACTACAATCCAACCTTGGCTCAGTCTTCCTAAG